>NW_019384722.1:113101-149417 GCF_000671375.1 Centruroides sculpturatus | reverse complement strand
AAATATGTTAAATAGTTAATAGTTACAGTTTATGTTAAAAGTTTAAATTTAAAAGTTATTCGAAAGTTGTATTCGAATAGTTCTTGAAGATGGCCTATTGAAATTGGGCTGAAAACGTTTGAAATTAAAGTAATAATAAGCTCAGCAAGAGTTTGGTGTTTTGTTTATATTTGTGTGATAAAGCAATGTCCCGAGGTTGCAAGTACATCTTCTATGTTCTTCGGTTTATAGAATTGAGTTTGTTCTCAAAATCTGATGGGACAATTTTGATAAAACTTTGCCATTTTATATTGATTGTGATGAAGAATCCAGAAATATAATAAATTTAAATGTAGAAAATAGGGGTCCATGATTTTGTTTTTGATATAAAGTGGAGTTAACGTAACAATGTCTGTGCTCCTTGAGCATACCTTATGGAATTTACAGGTCAAATAAAAAAAACAGCATTGTGTATAACTAACAGAAAATAGACGCAAAAAACAACAGAACACAAGAACAAAGCAATTGGCATTGAATGCTTTTAGTTTTGGTTTTATTTGTATATGGCAATGCTACACGTGACCGATCTGCTGAGGGGGAATGCCTCCCAGAAGGTCTTTTATGGAAAACTAGCCCCTGTTTAGGGTTATTAATGTGAAATAAATCTGGAAAACTCCATGTGGCCAGCCCATTAGCCAGGTGTGAACTCACAACCAACTACTAGTGCTCAGTGGTTTTACCAGTCATTTCTTTTTTCCTTTTTGTAGTCTTTTGTTTTCTTTCACTTATTTTGTTTTTATTAAACAGCTGTCCCTGAGAAGTCCCACCTCCACCCTTACTGTGCCTACAGAAGTTTACCAGCAAGTCTGTTTCCTTGTAGTCTGGTACGAACGTACCCGATGTTTCAAGGTCCCCTAAGTCCAAAGATGTAAAAATCTTGGGGGGTTATTTTTTGACTGATTGCAATACTTTCCCTGTTATATATAACAGCTGGAAAAGTAAAAAAGCAAGAATGCGTAAATCTTTTTGAGAACAAACATAAAAGGTAACGATAAACTGTAATTGTTGTTATTCATTGAAAAATCTTTAAAATTTCACATGTTTCTGCAATGTCAAAACATTAGCTAAACAATATGCAGCAAATAAAGCATGTAATACATTGGAACTTTTTGCTAACTGCTAACTAAGTTAGACACCTGTACAATTACCAAAAACAGAAAAATTATTCTTCTTGAATCAAGGTTGCTTGTTGTTCTCTATTATATGTGTTTGGTTAGCACAATGTTGCTGTTGAGAACGTATCATACAGGAACACTTTAAGAGGAAAAAGGTTGCTTTATTGACTTGGACGGATATGCATTTCGGGCTTAATGCCCCTCTTCAGTCCTATTTTAAAGAAACATTGAAAGTAGATGGAAAATAATAATAAGAATTTTTAAGTAAATAGTTTTGAAATATTCATATGTTTATGTTTTTATGTCAGAAACATTAAACTAAAATTATTTGTTTTCTAAAATAAACTTTTATGGTCATTTGAAAGAAATTTGTGGGCTTTACCAAATTTTTTTTATAAAATATGATGGTTTGTAGGAGAGTATATAAAGGAAAAGAAAGGTAAATTTCCTAAAAATGTTGAGAGAGAAGACAATGAAATTCAATAACATTACCAATCCAATCACAAATGTTTCTACAGAGGCCTTGCACAGATAAAATGCCATAAACAAACTTATAAAATTTTATTAAATACATAATGGAAATACCAAATGATATCAAAAGAAATATTTATATTCTTTAACTAAATATTTTGAAAAAATTCTTTCATTAATTCTCTATTATACATTTATAATTTTTTTAATTTGAAAATTAAAATGTTAGTTATAGCTTTATTGCATAACTATATATTTGATGCATAAATAAACAATTCCTTTAATTTATTCTTTTAATAAAAATTTTTAAAACGTTGATTTATGTTTAATTTCTGAAACTTAATTTTTCTTAATTCTTTAATAGCTCACCCAAGTTGCATGGAATACAGTGCAGAATTGGCTGAACGCTCAAAAATGGGCCCATGGCAGTGCATTGATTGCAAAACTTGTATACTGTGTGATGATTCCAAGGATGGTGTAAGTATAAATTTTATATATTTTTATGTTGATTTACATAAATAATTTTAAATTAACATACACACTAAACAATGAAAATATGTACAGTACATATAGAAATATTAGACTTCATCATTATATCCTTTTTCCATTCATTTGAAATTAGTTTTTTGAATTCACTTCTTCCATTTTGTATATCATTTCTATTGTAACTGTATTCTTCTCCATGTTTTCTGCTTTCTGTTTCATGCTAGTTATTTTTAGTCTTATTCTTTTCTGGAATTTTCCGTCTTTTGATTATTTTATTTGTCTTCATTCTATTGTTATTATATGTCTAAGTTGTCTGTCTTGCATTTTCTTTTCAATAATGCCCACTTTTAAACTCTCTGATTTTTACTGGTAATTTTCTAAATTTAAAGTAAACAGTTAAACTTTGTAAAAAAAAAATTTTTGATATTTTTAATTAATTTTTTCTTTTCGTATAATGCCCATTAGAATACTAAACTTATTATAATAAACTTGAAATGAAATATTCAAAATAATAACTTAACAACTGCTATTAAGTTTACAAATAAATTAATAACAAATGTTAGAATACCTAATATAAATTAAAAGATATTTCACAAAAATTGAACTGAAAATATTGAATATGATCATTGTATTTAAATTAAATTTAAATTGGCTTTAAATATATAGTTTAAAAAATATATGTGTATATACTATGCATATAGATGCACATATATATATATTTATATTATTTATTTGTTGTGATAAAAAAGTATTTTTTTATAGAGTGTAATTTTTAAAGTTCATTGATAATTTATCCCTATTATCTGTTTAGTCTAAATAGTTAATAGTTTTACTATAAAAACTCTCAAAACATTCAAATATAAAAAATATATTATATGAACTGTTAAATTGTGAATATGTTTTATTCTGAAAAACTACTTATTCTTAATTTCATTACACATATATAGAATAAATGTGCAAATTTAAAATATCTTTTGTAAGGAAGAGACAATTCAGATTCCTAATTTATATAGAAGAAAAGCAAAAATCTCTCATAAATCAACAAATAACAACTTTAAACAAAACATAACAGGTTAAAGTATAGATGTCATTTACTTTTATTTCACTAGTAACATTTTCAAGCCTTTTATTCCAGCATCAACTGCATTATAACAATTTGTGTATTTCAGTCTGTTTTGTTTTTAAATGTTTTTTACATAACTTTTTTATTAGAAAAAAAATAATCATTTACATAGTAGATGATATATCTTCATTGGTTTAATTTTGCATTATTGTTTAAAATAAATACAGCAATAAATTTTGTGTATTCATAAATATACACACAAAAATTATTTACTCAATGTCAACTTATGTATAACTAAAGATTTTCATATAACAAAATTTGTTTTGTGATAAAATTATGCATGCTTTATTTTTTCATATTACTATTTTGGTTTTAGTGATTTAAGTACTTTATTATTAAAAAAATTAACATATAATTTTATATTCTTGTAAACAAATAAGAAAATTATACATTATATCTGACATCAAACAATATAGTTTATATACTTTAAAGTGAAAAAATAAAGACCAACTATTAATTTAATGACAATATATAATTAATTATTTAAATGGACATTTTATTAAAAAATAAACAGTAGGGAAGAAGAATTGTTTTAAATATGTAAATCATCTTTGTAATAGATTCAATTAGAAGGAAAAGCTATATCTCGTCCAAATTTTTGGCTCAAAAATTAAGTTTTTAGTTTATGTAGGGTCATTCCATGTCAAGTGATCAAATCACTTACCTGACCATCTCAGATTTGGCTCAAATTTTGTATGCAGCTTCCTAAACTAACCAAAGGAAATTCTACAAAATCAGAGAACTCAATATGCAATGCTTCAGTTGTAGGAGCCCCTTAAGTGGAAATGGTCAAAATATCTTAAAAGCAATTCAAAACGTTTTTTCATTTTTGACATGCTGCCATTCAAAAAATTGTCAATCTTAGTTGATAGTTTCTTGAAAATTGCAGCAGCACTTCACAGCTTTGTATGGTGTAAACTGCATAAATTTGAATGGTCAAGCTTGATCAATTTTCTTACCAGTTGTAGTCAAAGTTGGAAAGAAAACTCACAACAAAAAATTTTCAATTTTTAGAGCTATATTTTTTTATACCATATTTGCTAATATAATCTCAGCAAATATGATACAGAGGTTCCCCTACTTACAAACAGGTTAGGTTCCCAAGGTTTCGTCATAAGTCAAAAACTAACCTAGAAAGTACATTTGTACACAGAATAACAATGTATTGTTAATGTTTGATTCTTCAATGTACTTAATAGAATACATTACACTCCTTTACCCATCCTTTACTGCTAGTAGTGTGTGTTTCAAATGTTTTTTTCACTTAAAACACTTAGTTTCATAATATCAAATTTAGTTTCCATGGTAATAGATTGACATTTATCTCCACTGCTGGATTTATTATTACATTTTAGACAAATTTTTGGAGCACTAATCACAAAAGTTTATAAAAATTGCAAACAATAGTGAAAACCTCCATTATTCCAATGTTACCACTTCATCACTCAATACCACTTCACCAGCAGTGATGGAACCTCAGAATTTGTGTGAAAATGACAATATGCAATAGAAATAAATTTACATGAATTATTTATTAAAAACTTATTATTTATTATGGGCTAAAGACTGATTTCAACACCACCCCACAAGTGGCAAGAGAACTTAAGAATTTGTTTGAAATTTAAATTTTAGGTCACATGGTCAAATTGTTCATAAGTTGAACGTTTGTAAGTAGAGGAGCTCCTATATATCGTTTAAATGAGCATAAATTTAATTTGAAAAAAAATGAGAGAAAGCCAAAGAAATTATTTCTGGATTATCAAATAAATTATATGTAATCCATTCTACAGATTTGTTCACTTATGTTAAGAGCATTAAGGTTTATATAGATTTTTTAATGAAAAGTATTAAATGCTATTTTACTCAAAAAATATGATGATAAAACATTTTAATAAATTGTTTATGTTGAAAAGAATTTGTTCTAATTTAAAGTAAAATAATTTCTGATGTCATTGTCACAGTTTCAATGAATTCAGTTTTTTTAATTTTGATCTTCTCTTAATAAAATAAATTTTCTTTTATTTATAAGTCTTTGCACAGATTTGGTCTATCATATTATACAGAAATATTTGCAAGGATTTCATCACCTCAAATTGTGATGAAAGTAATTTTTAGTAGAGCAATCTGTAACAAAACAATTTAAATAATAATAAATGCTTAAAAAGTAATTTTATTGAATTATGAGAAATCTCTCTATTTTTCAAAAAGTATTTCAAATTTAAAAATGGATTATCATAGAGAGGGAACATTAAGAGTATGGTTGAAAGTTAAAATTGCATGGTATCATCTGTTATGAGATTTTATTAAAAACTGATTTTTTATAATATTAATTAATACAAAACACAAAAACCTTATTTTTGCAGTTTGATGAATTTTTTAAAAAATTGTAAATACCAATAATTAGTAAAATTTTTATTAAATCTGATTGCACTCAAGAACATATAAACCAATCTATCACTAAAAACACTATTACACATTAAATTTCACATTCAGTTACATCCATTTTGGAAATAGAAAATTAATAACACAATTTAATTAAGAACAAAATTAATAACACAATTTAATTAAGAACACAGGATCTAAATAATAATGTACAACTAGCTAAAATTGGCTGTAGTGCTGTTACCATTTGATAGGTCTCTCTTCACCCAAATATTGGTAATTAAATTTATTTTGCTTCCAACATAAAGTATAATGGTGCATGAATACGTTGAAAGTATTTGAAAAATCCTAATAATGATATTATTTGCCATCTAATTTGATCTTTCTTTGAAGAATAATTATTGTCTCTAGAAATGCAGTTGACTCTATTTATCTGAAATCTCACAAGAATGAGAAAAAATTCAAGATATAGAGGTTCCTACACAGTAAATAGTAATAGGTTTGATTGAAGATATGGTATATTATTAATACAGTAGCAATTACAGGACATATCTGTATTAGATATAAATTAAACATTTTTGACATACCTTAACAGAAATAGTTTATCAATAACTTCCAATGCCTGTCTTTCTTCAACCAATAAGACACAAGCCAAAATCTTAGCCAATCATAGAAAACAGCATTAAATGCAACTATGTATTGTATTGCAAGAGATGTTTTTCAACTACAATTTATGCTATCAAAATGTAGTTGCTGAACTTTGAATTTGTAATTGAAACTTTGGTCCATAATTTGAGATATAGATGTTGAGATACGGAGAAAATTAATTGAGACAAACATGGAATATATATTGAATTTTGGCTGAAAATGTAGGGGAGAAATAAATTTTGAAATAAGGAGGTTTTGGAGATAAACATGTTTGAGATAGATAGGTTCAACCATATATCACTTTAAATTGGTTATCAGCAACTGTCCCCCTTGGCTTTGACAATGTAATTTTATATTCCTGTTTTCTATCTCTTGTCATTTTGAAATCCTAATTAAACTGACATTTCATGAAGAATAATATTCAAACTAAATTGGACCAGTAAAAAGATGGGAATGAACTATTACTGTTTGCATATTGTTATCATATATCATTTTAGTACTAGTGTACAAGAGATTATGGAGTATGTTAGTATTCAGAAAGCTTAAAGCTTGCATCTCTGTAATAAAAAATGAATGTATAGGCTCTGCTGGAAGCCTACAAAGTTCCATTGCAGATTACATCCAGAAAAAGATTGCTCATCACTGATTTAAATATTATATTGTAGTATAAATGAAATCTATTGAACTACCTTCCTCATCCCAATAACCTCCTGCTAGAGTGCCAGTTAAGTCATACAAAAGGGCGTCCTTCCCAGGAAGTTCTTTTATGGGAAACTGGCCCCTGTTTAGGTATTAGACACATGAAGAAAACCCAGAAAACTCCATGCAGTCAACCATTTTTCAGGTGTCAACGTAGCACCAGTTTCCAGTGTTCAGTGGTTTTATCCAATTGCACTTACTGGTTTTAAATTCTGAGAAGAATTTTATTAAAATTATACTTATTTTAAAGAGTTTAACATATATATCAATAATGTTAACTGTTACTTATTACTATGTACTTTTTTTTATACCAAACAGGAAAATTTGGAATGAATTGTTTTTTGATTGTTAACTTCTAATTGAAAAAATTAACTTTATTGATTGATTTTAATCAATTGGACAAAAATTAGGAAATCAAAATTAAAATGTTAAAAAGAGTTAAAATATTTTTTGCTTTATCTAACAAAAGTTATAGTTTTTACCATATTGATTTCTTAATTAAAACAAATAAGTATTAAAAAAATTGGTCTTAAATGGCACACACTATAAATATTACTTCTGATATACATATTATATATAGAGACTAAAAATAGTTTTGTTTTAAGAAAAATGTAACAATAATTAAAAACAATTCATTCATTCATTATTTATTTTTTTCTTTCTAAATATATATATTTATATTGTAGCAATTTACAGTATTTTCCAAATCTTTTGTTTATCTCTATCTGCACTTTCTTTCCTATTTCTTGTTTTGGATTTAATGTCAATTGCTAAATGGTGTTTTTTTAGTTTATTGACAAGAATGTAGTGGGGACAGATAATTACCAGACAGTATTGTCTCTTCATCAAAAGATAGCTTCTGAGGGGAGTCCCTGCTTCATTTGCTTTTTATGTCAACTTCAATCAGTTTATGACATTTATTGTGACAAATAGAATGGCCCAATTAATTATTATTATCTCCAGATTTCTCACTTGAATACACAGAATCTTTTTCTTACTGAGCAACTGTCAATACTATATATTAATACTTTTTATTTTATCTGTGTATATGGTGTATAAGCTGAAAAAACAGCCTTGGTCTTAAATCTATCTAGTTGATGTTTAGATTAAAATGTTGTTTGAAAATATTAAGGAAATTCACAAAGCACATAACCCAATATTTGCAAATTTTAATCTCGTCTCCTGTCCTGGTGACTCTTTGTGGTCAGATAAGTGGTCCTATCCTAAAACCACATAGTCTAAAGAAGTCAGATCCCAAATACATGTTCTATAAGTTCTGATTTCTTTTATGGCTATATTAGTGACATTATTTAGTAATTTCCATCCGACATATGTTCCAGTTATGATGACTCCATTTAAAATGAGGAGGAAAAAAAAAAAAAAAGGTAAAATTACATCTTTTATCATATTCATTCTCACAAGGATATACATTCATCTGGAATCTTGATTCGAAATATAGACATTGGATAAATTCCATTTCGGGTAAACGGAATTTATCCAATGTCTATATTTCGAATCAAGATTCCTGATGAAGGTAAAATTAAATATGTCAGTTTTTATTGGTAAAACATTTTTCAGGACTTCTTACATTTTCAGACTACAAAAATTCAAGTCAGATGTTATGTTGAGCATTTTGGAATATTAATTCAAATTTGAAAACACTGTATTGGATGACAGCTAAAATCAGTTAGTATCAATATCCCCTTCATTTCCCATTCATGTATTTTTATTCATTCATCTATTTTCCCAATTTCTAAGCTCATTTTTTATAATTAATTATAACTGTTGAATTACATAGATTTGTGCTGCTGTTGCATCACCAATTCTCAATCAGTATTGCTGATTTATTATCCTTTCTTCTCAACATTGCTTCCGCTAATATTTTTCTGATACTGTGATCCTTCATATTCATGATGTCATGTCTGTAACACTTTTTCAACAAATAATAGACTGTTGAACACTGAACAATTTTTTTTTTAAAAGAAGCTAGGCTATATGACCACACTCACACCTCTCCCCCTGTTGTAGCAGTCCATGGTACCACTGACTAACCTCCTTCTTCCCTTCAACTGTTCTATTTGATTTGTGAATGTTTCCTAATGAGAGAGAATTTTCTTATTTTGATTCTAGTTTCAATGATTTAAGACATAATTTTCATACTAAATATTATAAATGAGTTCTAAGTAATTGTCATTTACTAGTGTTATATAACAGAATAGAGTTCTAGACAATTACAATATTTTAGTGTAATTGTAATTGTCTAGAACTATATTCTAAACTAGCTTGATAATGATCCTCATTAGTGCCATCCTCTGTGGAACAGGCAGACAAAAGATGTAGTGAAATATTACCATATCTATGCAGTATAATTTTCTTTGAGGCAAAAATTGCATAATACTCATTAAAACAAACTATTGATTAATGTCTACCCAGCAGATGGTCCCATAGAGGATGCTAATGAGAATCTACTAACATATATAGTAGACTATGTATGAAGATGTTATGTTTGTATCCTGGAATTCAAATTAAGAGATCAAATAGCATGTCTTTCTTGTGTAGTATCAATACATGTAATCATTTGTCCCATTATTTTTGCTAAGGGTATTTATATGAATTTAATACAATGGATTCTGATTAATTGGGCCATATTGGGAAAAAATCATTTGGCTTAATTAACTTTTTAATTATGCAGACATTATTCCAATAAGCTGAAAAAAAAACACTTTCTATGGTAGTCTAATGAACAGGTATTATGTATAAAATAGAGAGACATTTACTGAAAAATAAAGAAAGAAAGAATGTTTATTTTTATTACAATTTTTGGAAAAATTTATCAAGTGAACTCTGATGTCTTTTTATCAACTGCAAATTAACAAAATCAGAGCATATGTCTAAAGGCCTGTCTACATATAATGTTTATCATCAGTCTTGCATGAACAAGTAAAACTGATACGTAAGACTAATGAAAAACACATGAACACATTATTCAGGCTTTCACTGAGTCTTTTCCAGAACTACCATGGATGAAAAACTGTTAACAATTATTTCATTGTATGAGATGAACTGAAAAAGTTGTGCATCACTTAATGTGGTCTGAAGAATGATTACTCAAGAGTGAAAGATTTTTCTCCCATGAGAATTTGCTATGTGAAATCATATTTATGACAGAAATCATAAGACTAGCATAATTATTTATATTTGGACATAGGCACATACTGGAAATTATTAACACTAGTAATCTCAGAAAGAGCAAAACAAGACACTCCCATGAGGACTATCACTCCCCATGAAACACTCAATGCAACTTTAATAATGCACTGACTTTTTACTCTAGACAACTCATTATGATAAACTGTTCAAAAAGAGTTGGTATCTTTAGTATCCTTATAGGATCATAAGAATACTTCTCTAATTTTATTAATCAAAGCAGCATGTGCTTGAGTTTTGGTCTATATCACTGTAATCATTTGATTTACTTTCTATAGACAAGCAAAAGTAACTTAAGATATAATTCTGTAAATTTGGTAAAAAGTTGAGACTAATGTCTGAAATATGGAATCTTCATGTATTGGGTGGGAAAAAATACAAGATAGGTATTCATCTGACACTGCCAAGAGGTAATACAGTACTGAAGAAAAATTAACAGGAGCATCTATATGCAACAACTTGTCTACTGTCTTACTTGAAAACAATATTCTAGCTCATGAATATTTTGAGGTTGTCAAACCTTATTCAGTTCATGCAAGACATCAAACTTACTGTTCACATGCAATGATTTGTTTTATCCATCTAGTAAGATCAATGATCATGCAAGACTGATGATAAAATGTTACATATAGACTGGCCTTAAAGCAGATAAAGGACTATTTTCATTCCCTTCCTACATGAAATATATCTCAATAATTCAGCAATATGTTTTCTAGCAACCTGCTCAGTCACTTTAAGCATATAATATATTTCTTATTCTTCTAATGTCTCCAATTGTTATGTCACATTTTGTTCAATAATCAAAATCACTTTTTCTCTGTCCTAACTTAACTTCTTTTAGGCCTATCAAATTAGATAAGAACATCTGTGGAATATCATTTTCTATGTTAAACACAGCACAACTTCTGATAATTGACATAATTACAATACAACTAGAGGCACACTGTCTATAGTTTGCCATTCAATTATGATCATCACTGTCCCAAATAAATGGCATAAATTTACATTAAATACATTGATTTGTTTCTTTTCTCTGCATTTGGGCTAAAATAAATGTTAGCCCCAATCAAGCAGAATCTAATGTAGTTAATTTATTTATTATTTATATTATTAGGGTAATTCAAATCAAAATGAGCCAAAGGATGTATTAGTAAGTTATTTTTATTGATCTTAAAAATAATCATTGCTGCAAGTGTTAGGCATTTTTTGTCCACTGTAACACACACACATACACATATTCCTTGCATGTTTGTGTGTGTTACAGTGAAGCATTTGCAGGGTACCAGATTCTGCTCAGATTAAGACATGTAGGATACTGTTCATGAATGGTTCCAACAGCAACTTTGAAAATTCTGCACACAAGGAATTGTGTGCAGAATTTTCAAATTCCTACACATCTTAATCTCAGCAGAATCTGGTACAAATGCTTCTTGAGCTCCTCAAAAAATGCAAAAGTCATGAGAGATAAGTCTGGGCTATATGCCAGATGCTGAATGTTTCCCACTTAAGTTTGACAGGATAATCTTTAACAATATTTGCAGTGTGGGATGCCTCTTATTGTGGAGTAGAATCACACTGGCTGTGAACAACCCAGTTTGTTTGACTTGACTGAAGCTCTTGGAGATTTCAGAGTTTCCATATACTAGGCACCTTTCTTCTGTGATTGCTGTTTGGGTTAAAAGCTATCATGATGCCATGACATAAGGCAGACTGCTACTCTTGGTAAGTGAACTCAGTGCCACCTATTTCTGCATAATCACATACCATCAATGTTTCCTGCCAAAAATGTCACAATTTAACAATTGTTCTGTTTCCTATGTCCTTCAATTCATTTTCATTTGAATGACCCTAATATTTAGTAAATCTTATTTTATCTAACAAACATTTACCTTTATAAATAATTTTTCCTATAAATGTAAACTAAATATTTGTTTCTATATGATTTAAAATCAGTGACCACATGGACAGAATAAAAAACATGATACTAATCCACAGGGCTGCCCAGAGACCTGGGCAAAATACATATTGGGGACAATACAACAAATTATTATATTAAAGTAAAGGAAGTTAATGAAAAAATATATTGTTTAGGAATCCTATTTCCTCGGGGCCTTTTTTGCCTCTCTGGCATCCCTGCTGGTCTTTTAGTTAGTTTGAGAAACATTGTTCAAGACTTTATTATATCACAACTTATTTTTCAATGAATTAAACCATATACTGTTATAATAAAATGACTGGATTTTTATGATAATAATATGTAGATTTTATTAAATAAGTATTTATATATTGTTTTGATTTAAAAAACATTACTTAGGGTATTTAATATATTATTTCATTGATATTTTATCTGGTTGATAAAAAAAATATAAAAATTTGTCTTGTTAAACTTATCAACACCCTTAATATTGCATAAACAAAGGCCTTAGTTGAAAAGTTTCATTTAAAATAAAATTGTTGAAATTATTCATTATTATATTATAATATGAAAATTGTGCATTTTTACAATTTTTATTTAAAGTCAGGATAAAATATCATCAATAGCAAAATTTCAAAACAAAGAGGCATGTAAGATATGTTATCCCAAAGACTAATTTAATAAACAAACCTCTTTCAAATAATAAATATAAATCAAATTCATTAATTCGTTATTGAGAGAAACCCAATAAAACTGAAAGAAAAAACAGTAACATGCTTTCTTGTATTGATATAGAAAATGATCTAAAAAATTGTTCTGCTGAATTCAAATTCATTAAAATAAATTAAAGTAAAAACAATTTTATAATTCTCTTACTTCAGTTGTGTGGATGATAGCACCTTACTTCAACAGGAGGCTCAGGTGGCAATTATACTGTTTTTTTTTTTTTAACAAATCAATGATTATTATTGTTTAAGTACAGAAAAGGAATGATACAAAAAGAAACAATAAAACTCCATTATTACTATGATTACCATACTGTGAAATCCCAAAATGAGGATGACCCCAACTCACTTCCAAGATGTGCACATATTCTTGAAACTTTGCTTAGTAAAATTTTTTCTGGTCCTTTAAACAATCATATTTTTAAAGAAAATTGCTTTTTGCCCTTGGTATAATTAAATTAATTAAAAATCTACTAATGTGAGGTAGATAATAAGGACTTATCACACCAGTGATAATAAGCACAAACACCCAGGTATCAATGGAGTACATTTAATAAAACGAGAAGAGGTGTACATTAAAATCGATTACATTAGCAATTAACATGAAATAACCAAAATGCATTTCAGACTATCGGAATAGTCCCTCTTCAGTTGGTATACATATAAAAAGGTTATAATACCTAAAATTATACAAGACAAAGGAACCCGTTATAAAGGTATGATCATTGAACAATAAATGGGTGTAGAGAACTGACATCTGGTTAAAAAGGTGATGGAATGAAAGTTGGCCATTAAGATGTTAGTCACCACTTGTTCTCCAGATGTTGCCTGTACCACACCTCCCTCATAAATGCTTTGCATCTTGTAGTAATGCCACCTTCAAACTCCATCTTACTACTGTTATAGTATGTAGATATAATTTATTTTGTAAAACAATTACCCTATTATTCCACTAATTTTAATACTGTTATAATAGTAACCCTTACGTCAAGTTACCGTGTAACATTACGAAGCCGCTTTAAGCCTGTCTTTCTCTACACCCATTTATTGTTCAATGATCATACCTTTATAACGAGTTCCTTTGTCTTGTATAATTTTAGGTATTATAACCTTTTTATATGTATACCAACTGAAAAGGGACTATTCCGATAGTACGAAATGCATTTTGGTTATTTCATGTTAATTGCTAATGTAATTGATTTTAATGTACACCTCTTCTCATTTTATTAAATGTACTCCATTGATACCTAGGTGTTTGTGCTTATTATCACTGGTGTGATAAGTCCTTATTATCTGGCTTAGTAAACACTAGTATTGTGTTGTATTCCAAAGACACATGGCAACTTTTTCCAATCAAATATCTTTATTAGTTGAGTCCTTATTATCTACCTCACATTAGTAGATTTTTAATTAATTTAATTATATTTTTATATGTTATATTGTAACAAAAAAAAAATTTATTTTTCTTACATAGTAAGCTGATTTAAGCAAGCAATTGCTTAGATTTGATAAACTGTAAACTGTGGTAAACAGTAAACACACGACAAAAGTTAATTCTATACGCCATTCACATGTGAACAAAAAGCAAAGCTGGCTGCTAATGAAAACCAAACCAAAAATGCAAAGCAAAAACCGGTGCTAAAAACATAATATTGGAAGTAGAAACACTACTTGATTGCCAACGTAAATTGGTGGATTAGCCAGCTTCTGATTCTAAATTTAACACTACATTGTTACCAATATGAAAAATCTCCTGGTTTTTTTACATGGGGAATGGCCAAAGTAAAGAAAAAACTTTCAAAACACATAAGATGCTCAAAGGTTTGTGCCGACAGTAATTTTTACCCACATAAATAAGAGCACATGTAACTAATTGTTACAATATCTTTCACATATTTCTTATATTTACAGTTATTTAACATAATTAGTTGAATATGCAGATTCAAGTAGGCCTACTGTATATAATAATTTGTAGGAAAAACTTGAAAACTCATTCATGTTTAAGTTTCCTTTTTTTATTATTAAAAAATGTAATGTCTTAGATGTATTTGAAATCATCTATCTAGATTTTGATATTTAGAATAATAAAAATCTTTGTTTTAGCTGTATTCAAAAATTGATTAAAAGGATATAAATATTAATTAAGTAAAGGTATATGAACATTAATTTTTGAAATAGCTGCTAAATTTCCACCCATTAGGTAGAAAATTTGCTGTATCACACAATGTTATTCAGCAAAAATATTTACTAATATATAAGAAAATTAAAATTATAAAATAGAAATATTAATACATTCATTTTCAAACAATTTCTTTTTTTGTCATCAAATGATTAATTTTAAAGTTGTTTCAACACAACAATTAAATGTGTTAATTTTTTTTTTTTAAACTTTGCAACTCAACTTTATTCAGTTTTTTTTTTTTAAACTAAAATTTAAATATAAAACTTCTTCTTTAACATCTGTTTTCGAATTACATTTCTAAATATAAAATACAGTATTTGAGCTTGAAAGGCTTCAAAACTGAAAATTAAATTTATCTTCTTAACCATCATTCCATCATAAAATAGATATTTATATTCAAATATATTTAATTACAAAGCAGAATAAATTTAATTTGAATCCAAATTATTCAAAAAATAGTTTTTTCCCCCCAATAAATCACATGTAATTGGAAAAACAATTTAATTTTCATTATGACCTGTGACGTCACCCATAGCAACCATACCCCTAGCGACGGCTTCTAAAAGTAAATAGATGCTTATGCTTACGAAGTTGGCTGTTGAAAATAATGCATTAATATAGAACGGAAACGAAATGCCGAAGAAAAGCAGATGTATGTTTACAAAATCGAGGAAATTAAGAAAAACTTACTTTAATAAAAAGGTAATTTCGTAATATTATTACAATTGTTGTTGTTGTTTTTTTTTTCGTCATGGAATAATACGACGTTGGTGATTGATTATGGCAAAAGTTTTTTGCGAACTTCGTCGAAACTAACGGAACGATTTCACTAATTACATCATCACAAGAACGAAAAGTGATTCTTCCAGCGAATTAGTTTAAAATATATTTTATAATTTAAAGCTAAAATAATGAATAACAAACATTTTCAACGATGACATTTAACTGCGTTTGACATTATGGATGTCATCTAGAACTCCTAGTGGCCAAAAATAAAACTATTTCGCTACGATAAAAGTTAACATATACCGTAATAATTATCTAATACTGTATATGTTGTTTTTTCTAATATGAATTTGTATACATTCAGAATTGTATTTAATGAATTCTATTGCTATTTTCCACGAAGTTTTCGAGTTACATTCGCTAGATTAAAGTAATTACGGCTTTTTACGTCACACGATGTATATTGTGAAGTAACGTAATTAATTTCTTTGACCGAAAAAATGGCAAAGAAATTGATTAATTGCAACATGACCATGCTGTAAACGTATTAAAGAAGTTCTGAAATGAATTCGTTATAATAACTTACAAAATAAATATTGAAAAGTCACAAAGATGCAGACCTCTGCTTATAAATATTAAAATATATGTTTGTTTATAGAATTCGTCGTTGCATATTAATTTATAATTCAACAGATACTTCTAAGTAACTGAATTAATATTTTAAAATAATAATTTTCTTTTTGAAAATGTTTATTACATACTGAATAAATGTGTTCTTTAAATTTTGTATTGCTATTGATTAATATTCTTATCTCATATTATTAAATTATATCATGCAAACGTTTGTCAATTTGATTAAGATATATTAACCCAGCATGTATTAACTGAATAAATTCTTTTTCTGAATCATATTTATTGTTTTAATTGTATTAAGTTATCGCATTCACAGTTTAATTTTTTTATATTAAGAATATTCTATTTAATATATAAAATTCTGATTGATAGTTAAATTTTTTATAGAAATTTTTCTTTTCTTGCTTTCTTCTGTGAGTTGTAAAGAAGAATTTTCAATAGTTTATTTGAATATGTGAAAATACAAACATACAATTTGTATTGAATTTTTTTCTGAATAAATAAAAAGTTTATTTGATATTCTACAGTATGCTACATTTTAATGATAGAAAAAACAATACTTAAAATTTAAAAATTATAAAAATATAATAGAAAAATATCTTCTTATATAGAAAGTACTTTGTTTTAATCGTATTAAATGGCAAGTTCCTATTCGACATAATTGATTTTTAGATGATGTTTTTCTCACTTCTGTTATGATTTATTCATTGCTTTTTGAAACTGATTTTATATAAATGTAAAACATAAAATCTTGAGATGCAGTAGCATTCGCTAATACGTCAGAAAATCTATAATTTAGACCGCGTTACTCAGATTAATGAGTATATTCGTTTTCGCTATAGAAAGTAATTTTGTTCTATTTATATAAAGAATATAAATATTAAATGAAACAAAATATAACACTGTAATGAGGAAACATTATTTTCCTTCCTTAAATCATTATTATTTTTTATTTTATATGTAATATTGTGTTAATAATGTAAATAAGAATTTCAGTTTTTATCATTTAAAAATTTATATACAATATACAGTTTGTATATAGATAATATAGTTGTACATAACATATATTAAATATGAAATTAAAACTTATCAAATGATAAATTTAATTGAATGCTGTTTTAATTTCGTTAAGGACATTTACAGTAGTTTTGAAAGAAACTAGCATTTTATATAAATTTTATTATTGTATTGAAATTAGTTTTGAATTATTAAACAGATATTTATATTAATGGTAAGATAATGCTGTTTTTTCCTATAAATATTTTTATGTAATTGATTTATTCAGTAATTTATTATTGCTATTTTCTTTTCTTTTTGTTTTGCTTTTAGAAGGTTGAAATGTTATATAACAGATTTTATTTTTTAAATTATTATTATTTAATTGAAAATGATGTTTTTCATTTTATATGAATTTTAAAAATTTTATTAGGTCATTATAATTAATTTTCAAAATAATCATCTTTGTTATGAAACTGTTTGTTTAATGATTTTTAGGAAATTTAATAATTTTGTAATACAGACAATTATTTATGAATAACTTCAAATTTTACAGAAAGAATGAATACAAATTCACATTAAATTAATGTGAATGCATTAGTTGTGATGATAAAATTGACATTTATTTAGTGCAATCTTTTGAAAGTTTTTTTTAACTTTTTTATTTGCATCTAAAATATTTTATTGAAATTAATTTTTAAATTTATTTGAAAGGAAGAAATTTAAAATTTATAAAGCACTAATTTAAGATGACAAAAATATTTCCTTTGCAAAATTGTATTTTATGAGTAATACAAATGTAATGTAAGCAAACAAATTAATTTACTTGGATCACATCAGATTTTGATAACTTAATGTTTACATTTAAACAGTTTTTTTCAAATACTATTAATACTTGATAAATATGGATTTTGTACTTCAATTTAAGCAGTAGATTAACTCAAATAGTTCTGAAAAAGATTTTTTTATCAGATTAAATATCATTCCTGCTGTGTACAAAAGAATAGGAACGATTCTTTCTCCTCTACTCAAATAATGATAAATTTTATTATTTGTTAATCATATTTATCTTACTTCCATTGCACAAATTCAATTAACTTTTTGAAAATCTGAAATTAAAAAATTATTTTCAAATGTGTTCAGATAATGATGATTGTATTTTTAAAATTATTAAGATAAATTCAATAGATTTTAAATAATTTATTTATAAAAATATTAAATTAGGAGTATAAAAATTTTAATTTTTATTATTATTTATTTAATCTCTGTCAGTTGTAAGATGTAAAAAAATTAGAAAATATTGGTTTAGTTTCAAAGACAAATTAAATTGTAATAACATGAAAATGTTTAGAAATAAAAATGATAATCATTGTAGTAATAGTTTTATTCATTTTTATTCTCAGAGTAATGAATATACATAAAGGGTAATTATAACTTTTTAAATGAGAAGCTATAAATTTTATTATTAATGTCTATTTTATAATAAATGCAATTTGTATTTCTGTTGGCTTAACTTTACCATGTATTTTTATCATTAAAATTGAAAAACATAAGTAAATCAGAAAACATTAAATTGCATAAATTATTTTTTTGTTTTCAATTTATAGTTTTAAGGCAAATGAAGAAAGATTTTTAAAAAATTTCAATCTGTTTGTCATCTATTGGTTCTGCTAATGTGATCTTTGGTTCTAGTAATTAATATAATTGAAACTTATAGTATATTTACAATTATCTAATAATAATAATAATAAATAATTTTCAAAGGATTAAATATTTTAAAATCATTTTTCCTGTAATTTATACTTTGAATTGTGTGTTTGGGCATTTGTATTATAAAGAATTTATACATACCCAATATACATATACATAAATCATATACATACAATATACATATACATTAATCATATACTGTATACATACAATATACATACATACAATATACATATACATTAATCATATACAGTATATGCAGTTCATGTGGATTACAATGTGAAATATGCAAATAAGTTATAATAAAAATCAATGTAATAAGTTGAAAGGGAAAAATCTTTTAAATTATAACAATATAATGGTTAAATATAAAAAGAGTCCAGTTGATAATTATATTTATTATCCTTTATTGATAAAGATGAAGAAGTTATGGTTTTTTGCAGTGAGGTTATTATATTCTGTTAATAATCATTGAGATCATTATTAGATTAATTTGCTGTAAATAGAGAATATACAAAATTCAAAATGTAAAATATGTTAACTTTTTAATTTTGTGACTGAGGATTTTAAGTTATTGGTCAAAAATGTATTTATAGAAAATTTGGAACTGTGGTTATATTTCATGTGTAGTTTGGTCTGTAGATTAGTGTAATTTACATCTTCCTTTTTTAATTACAAATTTAATAAATTATGAAATATATATAACTTTGTTCATTTATTTTTAAAATAATTTTCTTAATATATAATTTGTATTAGGGCTCAATGCTGTTTTGTGATTCGTGTGACAAGGGCTATCATATGAACTGCCATATTCCAAAAATTAGCGAACAGCCAAAAGGTTAGCCTTTTTAAAATAATCTTAGCTTTATATGAGTTTTAATTCAAACAATTTGTTAATAAACTTTTATTTCTGTTTATCATAAAAAAATTTCATTTTCTCATTNAGGTTAGCCTTTTTAAAATAATCTTAGCTTTATATGAGTTTTAATTCAAACAATTTGTTAATAAACTTTTATTTCTGTTTATCATAAAAAAATTTCATTTTCTCATTAAAAAAGCATGAAAAATAAAATTCTTAATATAAATAATCATCTTACTAGGGAAATGGGTTTGTCATCAATGCACTAGTGATATCAGAACAGAAGATGCAGATACTGACTCGTCGGGAGTCAGTTCAGAACAGAGAAATGTAATCGTCAGAGGAAGGATAGGTAAGCTTAGTGTCATCTAGTTTCATACATTAAAAACAAAAACCAGTTGAAAATTGTACAATGTTTGATTTTTGTTTTTACTTTCTTCTTTAAGGACAACTGTCTAAATATTTCATACAAAAAATTACAAATTATATTTCTTATACATAGGAGGAGTAGATAATACAACAGGTTTACCAACTCCCTGTGATTCACCGGTACCAGGAGATATAGCTCAAGGCGATTTCGGTAGTACTTGCGTTGGTACTGCTTGTAATAAAAAGTAAGAAAATTTTCTTTTAATTAATTGGATGAATGAACATTCAAAATTTGATGGATAATTTATATAATATATAATGAGCAATTATTTATTGTGACATTGTCACAATGTCTGGCTGTAATTTTTAATTTATTTAATTTAAAATATATGCTTTCCATCTCAAATTAGTAGTGACTTCCCCTGTACATCATACTTTTCCTTTAACAATAGAGTCATACCAGTCATCTATCTAACACCTTTCAAGGGAAAATTTTTAAATTGAAATAACAACTTCCAGTTTGCATCGGAAATTTGTATAGTTCAGTCGGGGCCTCCTGCCCTAAGATTTCCATATTTAGTCTTGTCTTTCATCTATTTAACTACAGTCTCGAGATTAAGGAAAGATGGTCAGATGAATGACAGTGGGAATTTATAGGTCTACAATTTTTTCAAATTGCAGCCCAATAATTTAAGAAAATAAAGATCTTACGTTGTTCTTTCTATAGGACCTTTAAAAAAATATCATGCAACACTTGAGTTTCATAGAATTTCTGTGTTTTCTTCCAGCTGATTATTGAACTTTAAAATTAGAACATATAGTAGAATTTATCATTAATGTATAAATAGTAGAAAAAAAATTAAGAATAATTTTCAATGTAACTCGTCAATGGATGTGTAGATATGCAATTCATTTATAAATCCTTTTTGATTAAAAGATGCTATAAATGCAAATCCTTCAGTAGCTATTCATATTAAAATGCTATTATTATTTCTAGTTTTAAAATGTTACGTTTTATCTTGATACTGCTTCAATAATTGAAAATCAAACTCTGGACTACAAATAATCCATAACTTATTAATGTAACTTTCTTTTTTATTTCAAAAGATCAAAAATTAAATGTCCAATTTTTTGGTTTTTTAAGAAATGAACTTTGTGCAAATTTTTACAGACATTTACAATGTTTTGTCTCATGTGAATGAAGTTAAAAAATTAATATAATATCATTGATATTTATTTTATAGTTAATGAGCATTCATAAGGTATTCTTAGTTTATTCAAATAAAATGCACATAGGTGTATTGAAATTCCTAATATAGGAATCCTAATTTGAAAATAAAATTGATGTATATATTCACTTATGTACGAAACATAATGTGTCTTCTGCATGATAGAATAATAATAAAATTTTTCTGTGATAATTTCATTATTATTAATTGTATTTTTAAAAAAATGATTAGCAATAATGGTTAGTAGTAAGTATTATAAAAATTTTAGTCTATAACTACTATTAAATTTGTTGTGATTTTATAGCACCGAACTGCAATATCCAGATGTAATACCAGATGCAAAAAATTGGACGGTCGACGATGTCGAAAAATTTTTAGCGTCAGTCGGATTTTCCGAACAAGCACTTATTTTTAAAGAGCAGGTATTTTGATCTTGCAATTTTTATCTTTGCAAATGTAAATTTGAGAAAAATAAATTGTTAATATACAATTTACAGGAAATTGATGGAAAGTCTCTTCTTTTAATGAAGCGAAGTGATGTGCTGACGGGACTGACCATCAAGCTTGGTCCTGCACTCAAAATATATAATCACATAAAGAGGCTTCAAACTGGTCTTCCAGATGGGCACACCATTAAATGATGTGCTGTTAAACTGTAAATTATTTGCCAAAATTACTTGTAGTCAATTTGTATGTACAGAATCTATTTATTTTTAATCATTTGTGTTTATTAGTGCCGTTCTCTCGCATAAATTTACTTAATCTTTAAGAAATTAGAGTAGGCCATCACACATTTTCTGTAATCCAAAATATTAAATAATTAACCTCTTAAGTTAATTATATTTAAAGCTTTTTATTTTACAAAATGCACTTGTATTTCAATTGTAAGTGTCACTATCATTTCAGTTTCTGCAATGTAATATAATTATCCTGAACATGTTTTAGAAATATTTTCTAAAATGGACAGATCTGTAAAATAAAGAAAACAAATTCTTTTTAAAGAAATTTTGTAGAATGTAATTATTATATGTTTGTAAAATTACTTAAGAGGTTAACTATTTCAAAGTTCTTTTTTTAATTTAAAATATTTTAATGTATTGATAAAAAACTTATGCAAGAACTTATCATAAATAATCATAAAAACTTTGCGTCTGTCAATTTTTTATAAAACTTCAATCAAATTGAATCAAATTTCAAAATTAGATATTTATTGCAATAATTTTAAAGAAATTGCATTTGTAATACTGTTTATATTAATACTTCTTATAAGGCATATTTTGCTTTTAAGAAGTTTACATTCCAAATAGAAACATATCTCAAATTAGCAAAATGAGGATGATGATGATGACAAGACCAAAACAACGCTTAAATTTGAAAGAACGGCTTTTGTAAATGCAACCGTCAAAACGGTCCTTCTTTAGATTGCTAGAATTACTTTTAATATTGAGTGTTGAAGTGGGCTAACATAAATGTATAGCACCATGATGTTTCTCTGAAATAGTTTATTTTGTTTTGATATATTTGTAGAATAAGCATGCTGCACCTTAAGAAAACACTACTAAAAAATTTTGATATGAAAGAAAAATCTGTCATCAGTTTTTATTGCATGTATAAATACTATTGTATTTATTATGGATATTTATTAAACGATAAACATTTTAGAGAAAATATTTTTATTCTCAAAGGCAGACAAAGTATGTAATTTTGCATGAAAGTAATCCTCAAAAATAACTGATAAACGTTAAATAAATGCACAATTATTTTGAAGCATATAAAAACGCATTTATATTATCCCATTACTTTTGTTTAGTGTTTTCTTAAGGTAAATTTGACAACATTTTACTTGTAGTAAAAATGTTGAATTTGACAAATTTAAAAATATTGTTCTTTTAAATTAGCATGTTGTGAGACATTTTCATATTGCATATATTGTAAACTCCCCCCCGAAAAACCAGTTCACACTGATGGACCTCAATTCACTATTCGAGAGTCGTCGGAGGAGTACATATATTTATTCATGCCAAAACAGTATTCATCTTATGATCCCAGTCAGTTTTAACACATAATAAGTTTCAAACAAGAAGTGTATGTAAATATATATATTAAAGTCTGTATATTAGATGTCAGAGGTGCTCAAATTGAAGAGGTGCTGTTTTTTTGAATTTCCTTTGAGTGTAATAACTGTTTAAAATAATTTTTTTGTGAATACTTTGATATTTATCTCTCTTTTATTTATTTGATGACTTGTATATGTTAAAATGTTTATTGCATAATTGTATAGTTAAGTTCTATTTTCGTAAAAGTTATCTACGGTAAAGTCATTATATTATGTAAATAAAATCATCAAGAGAAAATGGGATAAACTGTATCACTTTCCATTTGTAAATTCAACAACACTTTTTATTGTTTTAGTTTAAATGCTCTTTTTGATTTATTGTACAAACTAATTTACAAAACATGATGGAATTAAAATCTGTTAATGAAATGATTCCGTATATACATTTATGAGTTCGGTCATTCCATAAAAGATATCTATTTAAAAAGAATTTATACAAACAAAATATTTGAGTGGGGAAACTGATGTAAAGTCTATTTGTTACAAAAAGCAATTATACAATATGATGCATGATTTAACAAGTATTTTGATATCAAATTTTTTCCCCCTCATTCGTTCAAGAAACAAACTTCATTATTGCTTAAATGAAGCATAAATTATCTGAAATTAATGCTTCAAGATTTCTTATATTTTACAACTGATTTTAAAATCGTGTTTTAATTTTGCTAACTTGAAGTTATTCACTCTTTTTACCTATTTGATTACATAAACATAATTGCAAACTTTACACCAAAAACTTTTATACAGTTAACAAAGCTCCTAAAATAATTTATATTGTCATTTGAGCAATTTTTGAGATAAAAACATGAAATTCAAAATGTGATTTTGTGTAATAAAATGTACAGTTAATGTAAATCACAAACCAGGCATAATATAAGCAATATTATCCAAAATGTGACAGAGGGTTTCTTGAGAACAGCCATTCAGTTCTGGCATCTGGGATGTCAGACATAGTAAGGGTCCAAGAGCACACAGAGTGGAATCTAATAGAACTGAAAGACTGCCTGATACAGCTATTTGACCCTGAAAAATATTTTGTAAATAATTAATGTTAAATTATCCCATTTTTTCTATATGAAATTATGTTTATTTACTCACTTCGTGTTCGGTCAGCCGTTGACCAATGATACTTAATGATTCCCCTAAAAGTTTGAGATGTGCCGCCACATCAAGAGAGGAAGTTCCCACGGGCCTGAATCCCTCGTGATTCGGGCTTCTGACTTCGTCCAACTTATTATTATTGGTCGTATGAGTCTTAGATAAAAACTTTGGATGCGAATGATTTGGCCTTCCGGTGCTTATCATTGATCCTTTATGAGCTGCTTTCTTTGCTTTCCTTTTCCAAGCCTGAAATTTAACAAATGATGAAATGATCTTTTTTAACTTTATATGAATACTTACTTTTGAATCATGATATGAACAGAAAAATCTTATTAATGCAAAAGTAAAATATAATGAAACTGAACTTTTATATCATCATCTAAAATTTATAAATTCTGTTTTACCAATTTATAAGGAAAAATACTCCAAGTCAATTTAAAGAACACAAAATAAGTAAAGGAGACAAAAAGTAACTGAAAAACTCTCTTAAATAACAATTGAAATTTTTCTGTTCTGTAATAATCACAAAAATAGTTTAAAGTAAAAGTAAATGTGCATTTATATTTATTCTCAGAGTGAAGTATGCTTCACTTCAGATCATGTGTGAAAAAATAGAGTTTAATAACTTGTACCAAAAAAAGTAACTCCACTCCCAATAACCTATTAAAAATTTTTCTTTGCATAACTGATTTTGAAGAATTGAAAACAATAATTCCTTTGAAAGAATGTTCAATTAAAAATAGCATTTTAATTTTAAATAAGTTTTTTTGTGCCAGAACACTTGTGCTGAAACATATTAGACTGAAAAACTTTTGTCAAATTAAATGGGGTGGGCAAGCCCCACTCAGTCAAGTAGCACACATAGTACAACAGTTGCATATCACTTGCAAACATTCCCAGTGGTTTTTGGAATTTTCTATTTTGGCACATATCAGCATTCAAAATCTTTTGAATTTTTCAGTTTTTAGAATTTCAGATAAAGGATTCTCAATCTGTACTGAATAACCAAAGCATTAGATTTAATTACTACATTTCTATATCTAATTTTGCTAATTAAACTTGTAAACTTAGAACTTGCCTTCTAAATCCATTATCTGATAGATATCAATAATTATAACAACATCCAATATAGTATATCAAATTAAATGAATTTTTTCAAATTTATAAAAATTCTGCCAAAGGACAAATTTTATATTAAACTTCTTAAATATTAAATTATTATATTAAAATTTTATATTATACTTCTGATTTGTGCATGGTTTAATGCACAAATCAGAAGTATTTTTGAAATTAAATATTTATCTTACCATTTTCTCTTTCTCTGGCATTAATTTCCAAATTTCTCCCATTTTTTTACTGATTTGAGCAAAATCTAAATAAAAATTAAAATACATTTATATATATAAAATTATCAAAGACTAGATTGATCAAATAAAAAATCTACAAATATATTGATAAAAATATTTTTATTTTTAAACCTTGTTAGGAAAAAAAAATTAAACTTTGCTACAAAATATAAACAGTTTCTCTATATAAGATAAGTTAAAAAAAAAAAATTAAAAACATCAGCTGAAATGTAGTTATTGTTATAACAAGTTATATTGGTATTACATGAAAGTTTGAATTACGAATTTGATTTCTTTAATAAAATTTATAATAAAATTTATATTTGGAGCCAGAATGTATTATCTTGAAGATAAATTATTCATCTCCCAGACAATTTCTAGCAGAAGAATAAATAAGAAGTTTTATGAATAAATTTCAATTAAATTAGTAGTGCAAAAATGTTCCAAACAAAAACTTTACTTTCAAATGATTGTAGAATGTTAAATAAATTAAAGATGCCAGGACATAAATAATATTTGAATGAATTTCCACTGCAAGACTAAAAAATATTAGACAGATATATTATATTTACAATGTAAGTCATTGAAAACAATTTTAAATATTTTGAAAACTAGTAATGTTAATTGTTCTTTTCTAAAATATGGTTAAAAAGAATTGAAAAAAAAATGATCACTCAACTGTAGATTAGTCATAAGTAATAGAAAGGTCTATGATGAATCTGAATTTTCAAGTCAAATAAAATTCAAATACAAAATAACTAATTTGATCTTAAAAATCAAAATGATTTTTAAGATCAAATCATGTATGTAACAAAATTACAATGACAATTACAACAACAGTTGGCCTAAGGATATATTTCTTATGATCTCAGATATCAATAAATATGACAGGCTATATATTACAGAATTTGATATAATTATACAAAATGGTTCCATTCTTTAATCTAATATTGTCAATAAAATGTACATAGACTCAGCTAAAATTGTATACTTTATGTGTGGCAGTAAATATACATTTATCCCATTAGCAGTTGTCATAAACAATAAGAAAAGCAGATCATTAGTTAGTAAAAAGCAGAAACTTTTTAATAAATAAAGTACTATAAGGTACAGTCTATAACAAAAATCAGTACATAGTATTTTTTTTAGACATGCAGTGGAAATTCATTCAAATAGCATTAATGTCATGGCATCTCCACTTTCAAATGATTATAAAATATTAAATAAATTAAAGTTTTTGTTTGTAACATTTTTGCACTACTAATCAGTACACTTGTAAGGAACTGAGTCCAAGCTGTATTATTATTTAATTTTTATTTTGCTTTTTATTCTATTTTTTTGGAGTTTACATTTTAGCTAGGACAAAGGTTCCCTCACCACTCACCTTAGTAACGAAAAAGAAACAAAAACAGACAAAGGAAAAATCCAACTCACTATAAATGAAGCACCATAGGGAAACTAACGCACACTTGTGCTCCCAGGCGGAAGTTTGAAAGAAGTTCTGCAGAAAGAAGGGGGAACACCCCACACGCACAAAGTAGAGAACTCGCTAAACCTTGATAAAATAAACATCCCAAATATGTAACAAAAAGAATAATGTAAAAGGATTTAGCGAGAAATGTCAGAAACTAGGCTGCCCAGGAAAAGACATGCAAATTTATTGTTAGAAGTTAAGTATGTAAATGAGGGGAGTGGTTCCAGAAATAATTGTGACGTCAGCTCAGAGTATAAAATGAACACAACCAGAGAAGACAAGCGAGGTAAGCTCCAGACAAGGATAGAGTGAGGTGAGCTCCTGGTCAGAAAGTGATTGAGGTGAATTCCAGAGCAAGATTGGAAGCAAGGCTCGAGAATAGAGATAGGAGTGCTTCGAAGGATAAAGGAAAAAAGGGTTCCTAGTATTGAAGTGATGGATAGGATTGTAACTTCTAAGATTTCTTGTACATAGTTTAATTGATTGATATTGATGAGTTCCAAGGGGGAATAGTTTCTAAGTTAGTAAGTAGACTGTATTATTTTTGTCGGGTTTTGTGACTTGTTTCTTTTCATTGAATAAATTGTTTTCATTCTTACTAATTTGTACATAGTGAATAATTGAGTTAATATTAAATATTTGACTCTTGTATATAGTTATTTCTGGTGCACGCGTAAGCCCAGGCATGGCATACTAACCATGAACCCGTGTAAAGTACGCATTAGGTTAACGGTCATAAAGTTCAACGATAGTCCCAAACACCTTAATGGCACATAGTTCCATGTCGTATAAAAATCCATAGTACATTACACACTGTAACAAGCATCTTGATGTATGCCTGGAAACATCATTAGCTCAAAACACAGAGGCAATAAACAAACACACATCTTGTACTCATGGTTGTTACTTGGTTAGATAAGCAAATTTATGCAAAGCTGTAGCTTTGTGCTTTGCATAAAATGAAGACAAAAGACAAACATAACCATAAACATGAATACAAATAGTAGTATAAAATCTGGTGCTGTTTCTGTATTGTTCAGAATTCAAAGTGATGGAAGAGGTTAGAACAGCTGATGTGAGCAGATTCAGAAACAACAGAATGGCATAGCTTTATGGTAAATTTTTCAGGAATTGTATTGATATGTGAACAAGTCTAATATCAAGACATTTCTCTGATACTTCAAGACTGGTTCCATCATGCTTGGACACTGCAATATGCTGGACTGCAACAACTACCAGGAAAGATTGAATTTGGTATCACCTTATTGTGAAATATTGGCCTAGTACATTTGTGGAGGCAGCAGAATTGTGGAATGGACATAGACTATCCCATATTTCATATGTTAGTGACAGACTACATGACAGATTATGGTTTGTATAAAAGTAAGTAGAAGTCCATGTTAACATCAATTCAGTGTTGGAGGGATCACTTATACGCAGTGGTGATATTCAAAATATTTAACAAAGGGTTCGCTAACAGAAAATTTTTTCCTTAATTTTTTTTTCGCTCAAATGGTACATTAGCAACATTATCGCAAAAACAGACCTTAAGATACTCATATAAATAAAAAAGATGTGTTCGCACAATTAAGTCAGTTAAAATTTAACATTGTTTATGACAGAACTATATATTTTTTTTGATAAATAATAAAAAAGAGTATTCAAAATGGTTTATTTTGTACATATTTTATTACGACACGTGTTCCGCAGCCATCTTGTATTTTCTCGCGCGCGTGGGATTGTGGGATCTCTCTTATGACTGGATTTATAGTTTCGAGCACTCTCTCCAGTCGATCGCGATTGAACCTCGTTTCAGTCGAGATTGAAACGGTCGATGGAGGTTGCACCAGGCGAACAGGGTATAAGGCTGTAGTTTAGTAGTGTTAGAGTATAATACATATATTTTAATATATTTTTTTAAATAAACAAAATCACTGAGAAATGTTACGTGTGTTTAACAACGGGTTCGGAAAACTTTGAAAATGTTAACAACGGGTTCGGCCGAACCTGTGCGAACCTGCTGAATATCACCACTGCTTATACGGAATGTAACTCAATGGCAGAAGCTACTTTATTTGGCAAGTCACCTTTCCCAGTCCTATTTGGAACTATTGAGCAAAGTGTCATAAGATATCTCAATGAAAAACTTAATTTCTTGCTTCATACAGTTTTGGTCAAGTTTCCAGCTGTGGTGCACTGTGGGAATGCTTGGAGTATCCTGGCATTGATGATTTGGTTTCATATGATGGGACTGTCAACGTATAATGCTACCAGGCAATTTTGCACCAGCATTTCCTGCCTTCAGTGGGCCACTTATATCCACTGATCTTCCAACATCTTGTCAAGCCACATATTGCATGTGCCATCGCTGCTTGGCTTCACCATAATTGGAACCAAATCCTGGAGTGTAACCCAAATTTCCTTGAGCTGATCTATGGTTTATCTTCCAGAAAGAGGTGCAGAAACCCTACAGTACTGCTTCAAGTACCTGAGAAGGCAGTACTTGAAGTAGCACTGGCCAACATTCCACAAAACTTTTGTCATGCCTACATTACAACGGTGCATCAATAAGTTACCAATATGCATGTTGCAAAAAGAGAATTCACAAAGTAATGATTTATGTAAGTGTGTGGTGCATGTAAATTTATTTTCTTCATGTTTTGTGTATAATGATGTTTCCAGGCATGATATGTCTGTTACATATATGTGCTAATTTTTATTACAGAGATTAGATCAAATGGAGTGCTTTGTTTAGTGAAAAGTTTCTTTAAAAATTGTAAACAATTCTGTTTTTTCTTGTTGTTTATGACAACTGCACATGGGGTGTGTACATTTACTCACATAGATAAGGTATATTTTTGTACTATACCTTATCTTTGTGAGTAAATGTTGTTATCCTATTATAATCATTTTGATTCTTAAGATCAAATCATGCATGTAACAAAATTACAATGGCAATCTAATGAACAACAACAGTTGGCCTAAGGATATATTTCTTATGATCTCAGATATCAATAAATTTGACTGAGAATCAGTTTTCATTGTCCATCATTGTTATAATTTTTTGTCTATGTAAAATTTACCTTTACATTTCAAAATCCTTCAAATTTTATTCTGATAACGAATCCAATCAAATCTTGGGTTTCAAACTTATTTTTTTTTGTAAAAGTTGCTCAAAAAGCAATTTGTTCTAAAACTGAAACAAATTAATCTGTTCCTGAGCTCCAAAACAAACCTTTTTTTCACCTTTTTTCATGCATAAAAAATGCTTATAAATTATTTTTAATTTTTATGTATTTAATATATAATATTATATTATCTATATCTAAATAATATATATATAATAGATATATTAAAAGCATATATTCTGTCAGTGTCAATTGAAACTAACACTTTAGAAAGAAATGCTTTTAATAGAGACTCAACTCTGACTGTTTGTATGAAATATAACCAAATTAATCAAGATAAATAACAGCTACTTTATCCACATTTTTTTTTAAATTACAGTTTCAGTTTTGGTGTAAAGGCCAGAGTTTTAATTATTATATTTAGTTTTAATTAACTGGTTACCTATTATTCATAAATATTAAATATTAATAATTTCTTGTTATTCAATGTTAATAATTATTATTCAATTTAACTTAAACATATTTAAACATGAATTCTTGGATGCCATTTATATTATGTGAATGTCAATTATGGTTTTTATTAATTAATTTGATTTTGATTTAATTGTGGCATGTACTGAAAAACAGAAATAGTATCTTTCCTGCATGTGCATTGAAATTTAATTTAAATATAAATGCCATTGATAATTCATGTTATGACATCTAATGACATGAGACAAGTCTCAGCATCACTAGATTCTGAATTGATAGACCTGTTGTTGGTTGGTCAAACTGTCGACTTTCTTTAAAATATGAAGTATAGGAAGTTGACCATCTGTAGCCAAACAAGTTGCCAAACAAGCTTCTCTTTCTGAGAAGCTTGTTTGGCAACTGAGTTATCATATGACAACCAAGAGCAAGTATGGGTTCAAAATTTTGTTTGTGAACTGAACTGCTTGAAAATGAAGGTTTGTATAAAGATTTTAAATTTTCTCTATACATCTAAAAATATAGAATGTAATTAAGATTCAGATATGATGAATACCTGAATATAAAATAAAACTGATCAAAACCATAGTAATTGTAAATTCATTTAATAATTTACCAATAAATTCTTTGTTATATAAAGATAATCAAGCAGTTAGTGACAAGCTAATACTTGAAAATAAATCCAATAAAAGTATTAAAAATTGTTCAAGTAAATATGCTAATTTGAAAAGCTTACCCATATCTGAATGCTGTGCAACAATTTTCCTCCTGTTTTCACTACACCATAACATGTAAGCAGTCATTGGACGATTAGGTTTTGACTAAAAGAAAAATTCAGAATTTTAATATTTATTCAAAAGCTTTATTATTGAAAATTGTAAAAAAACTTATTTAAATGATGATGTTGACAGAAATGAGATAACAAAGATCAACTTAATTTTAATTTAAAGATTCAAAATAAAATTCAATGATTTTTGACAAACAGCTTTAATCTATACAATACAAAATAAGATATCAATAATAAACATTCTAAGTATTAAAATACTCAAAACTTCAAATCTGTATTTAACTTATCTAGGTACTGTATACTAAAACATGTCTGAATACATTTCATTGAATTTACACAATCTTCAAGTACTAAGAAATAACTTTAACGAAAATATATAATGTCAAATAACTGTCTGATGGATTTAAATTGTAAATAAACTGAATAATATAGGGTATCATAGTGTTCTGATTCATATTTTGTTAGATATTGTCACCATATGTAATGATGTTTAATCTGAAAATACAGTAGACCAATTTTCATTAACTGAATAACTATCTTGAGAGAAAAGATCAGATTGTCAATGACAGATATCCTATAAATACATTGTCTATATAAATAAACTGTAAAATTCCAGGTAATTGCAGTTAAAATTATGAATTAGTTTAGATTTTTGACTAAAATAAAAATCCAGACTATTAGTATTTATTCAAAAACTTTATTGATGAAAACTGTAGAGCATAACATACATAACAGATCATTACTTTTTATCTAAATTTCTTAATAAAATTAAACCCAAAAATATTTTATTAAAAAAAAATTGAATCAAAATAAAATCTCTCTTATTGTTTTCTAACTTTTTTGACAAGCCACACTAACAACTTACAACACAATTTTTGCTTGAATGCCATTTGACAGTTTTCCTGAAGAATAAATTAAAAAGCTTGAAAATAAGAAAATTTTGTTTTTATTCAATTTATTTTCTCAAATTCTATTTTCTATCAAATTTTAATTGTGCATTATGCTTTTTACATATTGAAATGGATAAACTATTAAAGAATATTTTGGAAAATATCTTTTCAATGAAGAATCTATTACTTTTTTAATATACAGCAGTTTTTCTAAAAATTTTGAAAACAAATTATTACTATGTTCTCACAAAGATATAAGCAAATTACATATAAAATTCATTTATCAGAAAATGTAAAAAAAAAGAAACAGATGAATTAGCTGAATCATTTATAAAATGTGTTCATACATTATAAAATTATGACTTATTAATTCAGAATGAGCAATGATATAAACAGAACAAAGAAATCGTGTTATGTAAGGATAACAAAGGTTTAATTACCATATTTTTATGCATACAACCTATGGGTTATCTCTGTTTAAAAGACAGTTTGAAAAAGGTGAAAGTTATAAGATAGGATGGGTTATATGCAAATTTTATATTGAAATTAACTGGTGAATGGTTTATTTTCATTCTAGCAAATTTCGAGCAAATAACTATTCAATTGAATGCATCTTTTAATGTTAATAATAAATGTAGTACTGTTTTTGTGTCATGTAATTAAAATAGAATAATCACTAGCATTTGCTATTCTAGCCTAAACAACCTTTCATGTACCATCATGACAACTCAGGAAATCTTTAAAAAGTAACTGCTATTGCATTTTGAAACATTTAACATATGAAACATATTTTGATTTCAGCTTTTAGACATTGATAGCCATCATATATTTGGACCACAGTTTTCAAATTGCAGACCTATAAATTCCCACTATCATCCATCTGTCTGTTCTTCATTAATCTTTAGAACAGAGTTAGATAGATGAAAAGATGAGATATGGAAAGCTATGGAATGGAAGCCCCAGTTAATTTTTAAATTAAAATATGATTACAAATTGCGGCCTGGCATTGAGATGATGATAATAAATAAATTAAGATTTTTCAATTTAAAAAAACTGATGTATTCACATATTTTTTTCATGTTGTAAGTATTTTATAAATTAAATATTTCTTCAATGATAATTTAAATTTGTCAAGAAGTGAAATTTTGAAATTTGATCTGTCACACTTAAAATTTTTGATTTTAAGAGATAAATTGTTTTAAGAACAAAAATTTTGATGTTGAGTTTGTTCATTCTAGAACTTGATAGTTAAAAAATTTACATCAAAATTAAATATACAGTCAACCCCCCTATAAGATATAGATACGTTCCAATTTATTAGGAATCCGATTTCTTACAAGTCCTTCCAATCACAGCCTGACACGTGTCAAGTTTATGGACTACGGCTGATTGAAAGGTTTTCTTCCATAAAATTAATCGATTCTACACTAATCCGACTCAGCATTTCCAAAGTACGTATATTTTTTCGTAGTTTTATAGGAATCGTAATTATAGGGACCATAATTATAGGGGGGGTCGACTGTAATTTATTTTCAATTGTTTGAATATATTTAATATTAACATAATTTAATAATTTATTATTACATTATTTATTGAATGAGTTCATCTGTTATTAATATAAATAAAATTATTTTTTGCAAACAATGTTATTTGATATCAACTAATTAGTTTATATGTTTATGTTGTAATTTATTTATATGATATTAAAAGTGAAAAAAATCCAGAAAATATTTTAGATTAATAGAATTTAGATTTCTGCTTAAAATCATCTGTTAAAAGATTAATGAGAATGATATAATATATTGTTTAGATAAAATATTTTCTTATCATAACAGTAGATCATAAATTTGCAATGTAAAAATACCTCATTTTTTTTCTTTGTTTCTTTCTTTTTTGGTTTCTTCTCTATTTTCTTTAAAGATGTAGCATCAATTAATTCTTCTGTTTCTGAAATTTTGGATTTTTTAGCATTTTTAGCTTTCTCTTTATTATCTCTTTTTCCTTTACTGATAAATTTTTTCTTTTTAGAAACAGGAGTTTCAGCAATGATTAATGAATGATCATTTGTATCATCCTCACTTTCATCTAAACTGGCTGTGAATTCACTGCTACCTTCATTACCAGAAAAAGTATTCTGCAACATAACAATTTATTATAAATATAAAGTGAAATCTACTGTTTAGAAATTCTCATATATTACTTGTTAATGTATTAAATCTTTTTAAAATTCTGTATATTTAAATTAAAATTACAGTAGAGCATCAATTATCCAAATCAATTGGGGACTGGGGTTGTTTTGGAAAATTGATTTTTTAGATAACCAATTATGTACAAAAAAATACATTATTAATATAGTATATTAGTATATCACATGTTTAAATTTTTCTCTGTTGCGTGTCGCTTTGCATTGAATTTTTGTCGATGTTAAGCCTAATGAAAATTTTTATAATAATAATCGTAGCTATTGTATAGTTAAAAATTATTTCTTGATTTTGTACAAGCAAAATAAATATATTGAAAAATATAAAAACAAAAAAAAATTATACTCTACAATTTAATCTAGTATCAAAAATGTTTGATTCAGCACGACACAGTCTAACTGGAATGCTTTCGGTTAACTGACGTTTTGGTTGATCTGCATTCAGATAATCGACGCTCTACTGTATATTATTTAAAATATATCAATTATTATTTTATTTTCAATATCACACTTTCTAACAAAAAATCAGAGTTGATAGAAACTGATTCTCTATTGATGTGAAAATTTATATGTTACATTTACTGAACACATTAACTTTACATTTCAGCAATTTTTAAGTAATATAAAATACAACCTTTACCATTTTTGCATAAAATAAACAACATATGCAGAAACTAAGTTTTAAGTAATAAAATAATGAAACTTCTCTCATATTGTGAATATACCATATCTTTTAGATTTTAATTCATTGGAAATTTAAAAGTAATTTATAAATATCTTTAAGAAGTTTCACATAATTTCAAAAATCAATTAAAGAGGATTTTAAAAAGAATCTGTTAAAGATTTTCATCTTAAATATATTTTAAATTTTCTCTTAAGAATTCAGATAGAAAACATATCAAATGTTTCTCTTTACAAAATGCTTTGATTTAATACAGCAGAGCGTCATTTATCCGAATCAATTGGAGACTGGGGTTGTTCGGATAACTTATTTTTCAGATAACCAATTATGTACGAAAAAATATATTAATTTATCCTGTGTTGAAAATTTTCTCCGTTGCGTGTCGCTTCGCGTTGAATTTTCGTCGATGTTAAGCCTAACGAAGACTATTGTATCGTTAAAAATTATTTTTTTATTTTGTACAAACAAAATAAATATATTGAAAAATATAAAAACAATAAAAAATTATATTTCAGAAGTTAATTTAGTATCAAAAACGTAAAATATTTGAGTAGCCCAAGACATAGCCAAAGATTGCAGCGCCACAGCACTGGAGAAAATTTAAATTTGC
>NW_019384722.1:54778-111575 GCF_000671375.1 Centruroides sculpturatus | reverse complement strand
TTATATGAATTCCATGTTGTACGAGTCACTTAGATTTTACAAATACGTGAGCCGTTCACAGCCCGGCACACGTATTTGTAAAAGCTAAGTGACTCGTACAACATGGAATTCATATAAAACGGAAAAATCAGCAGTGTTATGGGGGGGGTCGACTGTATATAAACTGATAAACTCTATTTTTATTAATATATTTTATGACTTTCGAAAGGTGGCAAATCCCAATTTTTAATTAGATAAGCCCTACTCTCACGTGTTTCAGGCCCTACATTAATAAATTTTCAAATGAAAATCAAACTTTAGTTCTAAACTTTAAATATTCTTTTAGCTCAATTTATTATCTTCATTTTTTTTTACTTCTTATTCCATATTATTAACTCGATTATTAAAGAATTTTGAAAAATTAGTAAGAGCATTCGTAGAGATAGTAACGATGATAATAAATAACGTCATTTTTTAATGTTATTTATTATCGTTATTTTATTAAATGTAGAAACAGCCATGTAAATTATATTTAAATTTTTTTTAGATAACGAGAAAAAATGATTAATTTTAATAGAAAAATTCATTAATTTATATATATATTGCATTAGTAAAATAGCTAAAATAGAATAAAAACAGAAATAATAAACTTTTTGGCAATTTTAAGTATATATTTTGTAAGAATTTTCTTATTTTAGCGAATGAGGAGGAAGTATAAAACAGTATTTTGTAAACATATTCTAAATATATAAAGTGTTTCCTCTATAGAATAATGTTTCTGTGTCGTTTCTAAGTGTTATTTTTACACATAGTCGAAGAAGCTATAGCTTAAGGGCCTCACACTACGATTAGTTTAAAAGGCCATAAAGGCCTCACAGTTTAAATTTATTAATATTTGATCGAAAAACAGCCTGTAATAATCTAAATCTAGACCTTATGAACTTTAACATTCTATAAATTTATGTATATCTAACATACATTTCCTCCCTATAGAATGTATATTCTAAATATAAACTATGTACAGTACTGTACTTAAAAATGTTCCATAATTAAAGTATTTTGTGTATTTATGATAAGTTAATTCTTTTTACAAAATAATATAAGCTTTATTTATCATAATTTATCTTTAGAAAAGTTCCAAACAATTGTTTAAGGTGAAAATTTTATAATTATCATTAGCTTTAAATATCATTAGAACTTGTATATAACGAAAAATAATCTGTTTACATGACGTATTAATTCTGTTTAGAGTTATTCTAAATTTAAACGATAAAAGACCCCGCTGAAATTGAAGAAAATGTGGATTTCTTCATTGGAAGTAATCCAAATTGAGGAAAATCGAGTATAAAGTAATTACTATTTTCGCTTTGATATGTTAAGGAAAATCGTTGAAAGTTTTTCAGTAAAGGGCATTTTCTAATAAGTTTTGAGAAACGATGTTCATAAAATGCCAAGGGAAATAAACATTATCTGAAATTCGATAATATCGCATTCATAAAAATCGAATTTTAAGAGTTATTCGTAGAATAACTCTTAAAATTTGTTTAATTTTGCAATAATGCAGAAGTAGATCAGGATATAACTTTTAATTCTCATAGAAAACAACAAATCAAATTGACAGTTTTATAATCTTCAAAACAAACTCTTCAAATTGTCATCAGAAAATAGTCGATAGCATCGTACTTTACTATAAAACATATTCTTATTTCATACACACCTTTGCGGGAAGATGAATTAAGTAAAAGTAAAGATATAAGTAGATTCCATGAGGGAAAGAACGGAGCACTTTTCCTTCCCTGGGATCGTGATTGAGGTATGTAAACGTACACCCTCGACCATGGGATGTACAGTACAGTACTGTACATTTTGATGCAATATTTCTATAATCTACTCGTGTAAAAATTATTTATCTCCAAGATTTGCCCCTCTAAAATATTCTCATTTGGTAAGTCAATTTACATAAAACTAACAGTCCATTTAACTTTTTGTTTTAAATATGCATGGAAGCCTTAAAAAGATAAGTTACTCTCTTGACCTCTGAGAGGTTCTAAATATAAGTAAGAAACAATTTGTTATTCAAATTTTGTTTATAATAATTTTTAAAATGCCGAATAAACTCTATCTTATTACTTATTATAGTCCTATACATATTTTAAATAAATGATATACATGAAACTGTATTATTCAAATTGAAAACTTTAAAATTTTAAGTATTCAAATAAGCATCATTTCAATTCATGTTATTGAACGTCAATAAACTAAAGGAAGTTCCGATTTTTTTTTTTCTTTCTAAGCTCGTCTTTCTTCTAATATTTTGAACTGATTGCACGAATGATTTATTCTAACCACCAAGAAACATAAAAGTCTCCTCCTCTCGACCATAATTTTTATCTTCGACTTTCTTCCGCATTCTTCTTAAACTTAACATTTTGACATTTCAAAAAAAAAAAAAAAAATTCGTTCATTCGTCTATTTTTTCGATTGTTTTAATTTATGAATGTAAATTATTTTTAAAGTGATCATCCTGGATAACCTCCAAAAGAATGTTTAGTCTACGATAGGATTTCATTTGTTTAAGTAGCTGTTTTCTAGAACCTTTAAAAGTTAATGTTCTTGCTGTTTTATTATTTAAGAACTTCGGAAAGAAAAGAAAAATCTTAAAATTATATTCTTGAGTGATTTTGTAAGGGCTCCAAGATTTAAATCACTCAAATTCTATTCTTTAACCCATACTGTCGCACAATCCTCATTAAATAACATTCGTCAATCTTATATAATTACTTGAAATTTTTTTTATAAATTTTAATAACGTTTAAAGTTTAAAAAAATATATTAAAAATTACATATTATTTTTACTAATTTTTTAAAATTTATTTTTTTTTCTAATTGAAAATGAGATACATCAACTATTCTTATTACGTAAAGGCTTCTGATACAATTTTATTAATTATGATGATTCATCTTGTAAAACATAATGCCTTTATAAAGTTTTGTAAAGTTTATCCTTATTAACTTACACGGATTTAAATCATACAGTGATCAATCCTTCGATAATTAAACTTGGACATTGCTTTGACACGTGTTAAGACAAGATAATTAACTAGAAACATAAACTATTTTTAAGAGGAGAAAAGTTCTAATTTTATTACTAAAAAGTGGGATTTTATATATATATAAAAAAAAAAAAAAATTCAATTGGTAAATGAACTATTCCCATATTAATCTCTGCCTCAAGACATAAGTGATTAAGAGAAATGAACACATCCCAACTCCTTGAACAAGTGAATTAAGTTACAATTCAGTTCAAATCATAATATCAGGTGATATATTCTAATTTGTACATTTATTAACAGTATACTGTAGGGTATATAAATGACTTGACACATAAGCAGAGTACAGGAGAGGATATTTTTAACAATCTGTTGTAAATTGACATTGGGGAACGAAAATGGGCAGATTTTTCAGAAAGTGTCACTAGAGTGTCAGTTAATGATACCTCTCTCTTCGGGTCCCCTTCTTGATGGATGTAGCTGACACTCAAGTGAACGATCGATAGATGTTTCTGTATAAGAAACACTTTCTGGAATGTTTCTAATGTATTGTTACATCAGCTTCTTAAACATGACTTAAAAATAGAAATTAATAAAGAAAATGTCAAATTTTAAATTCAATGGGCTTAAAAATCGATTTTGTTTTATTAAAATAAACAATTATTAATTTTAAATTTTATTCATATTTTTTCTTTAAATTACTACGATTAAATATTTTATTTTAAAATAAATAACGATTTTTATCGCTAGGTAGCGCTGTTGATGGTGGCGCTGTACGTTATTAATAAATTATCCAATAAGCGTAACGTTTCATTTTAAACGATCCAATAAAAGAGAGACATTTCATTTTAAGTGACCAATAGGAACACTTTTATTTTAAATTAACCAATAAGAGTTAAATATCCGATTTGAAAATTTTTAAATTTAAAAAATTAAAAAAAAAAAACACACGATTATTTTTCGATTTTTAAATTTAATTTCGGATAATAAAGAATGTAATTTAAAAGAACGTTTTTGTAATTTTTTATTTAAAATATAAGACAAACATTCTTAATAATAGAAAGAAAGTTTATATTTTTAAAAAGCAGATTAAGTTTCTATTGAATTACACGAACTTTAGAGTTTACAATTAATTTAAAAATTGAAAATTGTTGCAATTTATATGATATTTTATATATTCAGGAAGTAAATTTGAAATAAAATAAATCTCTAATGATATTTTTTAATAAACCTTTTTATGTTCTTTTAAGATGGAGCAAATTACATAATGTATAAACAACCATTTATAAATATTCTTCCCAGGAGAAACATCATTAATTATTCTGTTTCCTAAAGACGATTAGTCAGTCCAAAAAAGAAAAATACCCGGACAAGATTGTATCCCAAGTGTGTCGTTTGAGTATTGTCTTTTAAAACGAAATAGAAAAATATTGTACGATACTTCTTTTATTTTAATGTTAATTTTTAAATATATTCGACTTATATTCAGTGTTTTTTTTAAATCTTTTACAACTATAATTAATGTACAAATTTACTTAAGTGGATATAAAAAAATGAATGAAAACATAATTATTTATTTCTATCACATTATGAAAAGTTTGACTACGCTTATTGGCTAATTTTAAATTAAAATTTACGCTTATTGGCTAATTTAAATTATTTAGTACGCTTCTTTTATTGGACGATTTAAAATTATCTTCTCTTATTGGATGATTTTAAACGAATGCATTTTTCTGATTGGATAACCTTTATAATAATAAATTCAATATTGTATATCTTTTTCTATTTATATTCATATTAGGAATTCTTCAATTTTTTATATTAAATTTTATTTTTATTTTTAAAGTCTGTAATTGCAAAATAAAAAACTAAATAGTAATAGATTCAGACAGATGGATAATATCAAGCTATTTCATGTTACCAAGTTATTATAAATACAGTATATGTCTATTATATTAAGATATATAAATTTATCATGACATTACCACAACTTTATATTAAATATATTAATAGCCCCAATAATTATAAAAATAAATTTTATGAATATTCAACAATAACATAATATTATCAAAGTATAATATTCATCAAAGTTCAATTGCCATAGAACTTTGATGGCAAACTGTACCCACAAGTACCCACTGTATGGCCTGTGGGTACAAATTTTTAGTTCTAAGTACTAGACTCAGCAGATCTTTTCACATTTATTCAGACTCAATAGTTGACCTAAAACTCAACATGTATGAGTCTAAAGTTTGTATGTTTTAACAGCATTAAAGAGAAACTATTAGTCATGAATTAAAGCATTATTAATAGATGTAAGAAAACAAAACATAATTAATAAAGATAACCTGCTTAGATAGTTTTATTTTATCTTTACAAATCATAAAGATAAAATACAAGTATCTTAGTTTTGTTGTCATATCTACAATACAAACATTACAGCTTGCACAACACAATTTTTAAGTCAATTTGACATTTTGCATTGCAAAAAGTTGAAAAGAATCTAAATTGTAAAAAATTGCATGCTGATTCAGAATATAATCAAATAATCAAATGATTTGCCACAAATCCAGCAGAACTGTTTGCAAAAATGAGTATGCATGTTATGTTCATTTATTTGTTTCAAAAACATTTAAAAGAAAAAGCAGATAAATGTAAAAATTACAAAGAAAAGTTTAGAAATCCTTCAAAGTGGTCTCAAAGTTACAAGTTCAACCACTAAATGGCCACGACATTCCAGGGACCCAGGATCAAGTCTGTGGATGAGTAACTTCTTACGTTCATGCTGTAACTGCCAATTCACACAATAACCTGCATAACATTTTCAAGATAATCACACTAAAAATTCAGAAAGTATTAAGATTTCATAAATTTCAAAACTGCATATGTAGTGTGAAAGCAGAATCCTAAATCTGTCTCAAAAAGTCTTAAAAGCCAGTAATTATAAACCTAAGATAAAAAATCATCATATAAACAGCAATAGATCTCCCATTAAATAAAATATTTGTTTCCATTATAATCACATTATTATTTTCTTGTACACTTATATAGAGTTTATTGTTATTTTGTGATATAGATTAAAAAGTTAAAAGTAAAATTTGCAAGCATTTTTTTATTATTNGAAAAATATAAAAACAATAAAAAATTATACTTCAGAAGTTAATTTAGTATCAAAAACGTAAAATATTTGAGTAGCCGAAGACATAGCCGAAGATTACAGCGCCACAGCACTGGCGAAAATTTAAATTTGTCGACTGGAATTCCTTCGGATAACCGATCTTCGGATAAACGACGCTCTACAGTATTTTGAAATTTTGTGAATTTTACATATTTTTAATTTGAAAATAATTGGGTAATAGTAAGTAAACAAAACAACATTTCAGTACATTAAATGAAGCACAGATCAAGATGCTTGACTTAACAAAAATGTGAAAATTGAATGATAATTATACAGTTCAGCGTCCAGAATACTCATTCTGTTTAGAAATGTGTTTTTGTTGTTGCTGCAAAAAATGTACAAATACTGCTTGATATATGATGTTTTCACATACAGTATTTCATACATGATGGCCAATGTGAGTAAAATGGAAGTATGAGAAAACAATTACAAATTTGAATCCAAAATAATCTACTGATGCATTAGTGATCTTTCTCAAGATTGTGTGTGTGTCTGTAGATATATAAGTTAGTGTATATATATATATATATATATATATATATAAATAATAATAATAATATATACCATCTTATATAGTCTTGTGTTTTACAATATACCCATTATGTCTGCAAAATGCACCACTGTATTTCCTGCTACTAGTGAGAATAAGAGGAAGACTATCACTCTCAATAAGAAACTGAAGATAATATCTAAGCTTGAAGGTAGCATGGCAATTATTGTGGTTGCTGTGAGTTTGGGCTATTGTAATCAACAATCTTGACAATATGGAAAAAAAAAGTGAATAAGCGATGCTGTGAAATCTGCAGCATCTACAAAACATGCATCCACTATATCACTAAAAACATGTACTGCTTAGTTTACTGATAATCCAGGCTAAAGCAAGAAGCCTTTTTGAGACTCTTAAAGCTCAACATGATGATCCTACATACAAGTAGGAGTTTACAGCAAGCCATGGATGGTTGGAATGCTTCAAAAGGCCTGTTTTCATAACGTAAAGAAAGATCAGTGGTGAAGATGAAAGCATGATAAGGAAGGTGCCAAATTGTTTAAGGGTAAGACACATCATATAACTGTTGAAAATATTTGACAATAAATATTTAATGCATATGAAACCAGTTTATTCTTGAAATGTATGCCTGAGCATACTTACATTCAAGTCCAAGATAATGCCTGGTTTCAAAGCATTCAAAGTTCATGACATGCTACTTTGTAATGTAGCAGCAGGTTTTAAGTTAAAGTCTGTCTTCATTTACCACTCTGAGAATCCTCAAGATTTCAAAATATTAGCAAACATATGCTTTCTGTGCATTATCAGCATAATAAGAAGGCTTGATGACATTACAGCTGTTTGAAGATTGGTTTTTAGACTGTTTCATTCCAGCAGCAAAAGAATGCTACAGGAAAAACTATCCTGTTCAAAATTCTTTTGATTTTAGATATTGCTCCAAGTTATCCATATCATATCAGTAACAGGCATCCAGATGTCAAAATGATTTATTTATCACCAAATACAACTGCATCAATACAGCAAATGAATCAAAGTGCTACAGCTGTGTTCAAAGCATACTATTTATGCTGTACATTTGCCCAAACAGTTGAAGGAACTGAATCAGCCAAACATTATGAAAGTTTTGGAAAGGCTACAATATCCTAGATTCTATCAAGAATATTGCTGTGGCATGGGAAGCAGTAACTGAGCAATGCATGAATGGTATTTGGAAGAAAATTCTGAAAACGTGTTTGCACCTTCAAAGGATATGATAAATATTCTGCAGTTGGTGATATTATCTACAACAAAAATTTAATTCTCAACAAGCAGCTTAATCTCAACACTGAGACAAAGGACATTCATTGGTTTGTTAATGCTAAGTCTGAAGAGCTTACTAATGAAGAGCTCATTGAACTGAAAGAGAAGAAAAAAGCAGCTGTAGACGAGAAAAAAGAAACACCAAAAACGTTTACAGCAAAGAAATTGGCTGAGGCATTTTCAACAATTGGTAACAGACTATAAATGTTAGAAGAGATGGATTTCAATTATGAATGATTTTCCAAGTATTGACAGACCAATTTAAGATGCACTTGCTTGCCACAGAGAAATTTATAGTGAAAAGAAGAAACAAACAGTCCTGTCTAAGATTGATATCTTTATGAAAAAGTTAACCCAAGAGATGAACCAGTGCCTTCTACCAGTTATTCCTGTGTTTCACAAGACGATATCAAAAGTCCTGTTGAGCATCTCCTTCATCCAGCAACTCCTGTAATTTTTTTTTATGGTTTTATATTATTGCATACTTTTCTGGTGGATGTTATGATATTTGAAAGATTACTGTCTGTATAGCATTAGTATAAAATACTTCTGTACATTTATTCTTTCTTTCCTTTTTTTATGTTCACTTTATGATACAATATGCAATGTTATATACTGTATAACCTTGTATATAACCTATTTTTTCTGTTTATTTATTTTTGACTTGCAATATTTTTAGCTTACAATGTGTTTTTCATAATATAATTTCATTGTATTTCAAAGAGAGACTGTATTTTTATAATTATTGATAGAATACAAGGGTTTTTTTAAAGAGAAATTTTGATGGGATATATTATGTCAGTATACTTTATATTAAATAATAAAATTTGAATATATATTGAAAGCAAAATGTTCCATCCCCACCAAAACTGAAACCAACACTTTTCAAAGAAGCAATGTGTAAGTAGGTCACACCAGGTCACAGGTGGGGTCTACAATTTGTTACACAAAAAGACCACCCATTAACTTCTTCTGTGGACTCAGCATGAATTCGTGGAAAGGTTAACAAAGGGGAAGGAATGTTTTTCTTTAGCAATAGGTGACACAAAGCCTTCACTTTTCACTTAGGCTTGAAGCTGAAGAGACAACTATTTGTTTGCTCCTGTAGCAACTATTCTTTAAGTTTGATTTTTGAATAATAGCCTTTGGTCATATATAAAACACAGATATGCATATTTAGTTTTATTTTTTACGTAACTTTTAATAATTATTTATTTTATTTTGCATTAATTTCTCCTGCATTTTTTGAACCCTTAATTACAATTTTTTAAAGTAATTTCAACTATTTTTCTTTTGTAACATAACTATACAAATGTTTTAATATTGTTTCACACAAAAGATAATCAAATTTTTATTTTTATTTTTTTAGTAATTTCATTAAATTTTGTTTTATAAATTTGCCTGATTTTTAAAAATTTAAAAGTTTAATTTTAAGAAAGTTAACTGTTAATTGAACTATCAGGCTACCTACTTTAGAATAAAAGTAGATTACTATAAATTTAAAATAAAAAACAGTAGATTACTATTAATATAAACCAGTGAAAACTAGAGTTGTGAATTATTACTAATTTTATAATATGTACGAAAAAGATGGCAGGTTTAACATAAAATTCGTATGAACAACATTAAAAGGAGAAATAATCAACTGCTTTTTAATTACATTAGGTTAATTTTCAAGTATATCTCAACTGATAATTTCTTGGTTAAAATATCTGATAAAACAAAGTTTCATATAATAAAAGGGAGGAATATTTTCAAGCAAAACTGTGTTAATAAGGTAATAGTTTTAATTACTACAATCACAACATTAACTATAATTATTTTAACAAATATTTTAGAAAAGAAAAAACTCACCAGCTTTACTTCAACTTTCTTTGCAGGCATTTGTTTGGATATATTCTGACCAGTAGACATTTTTTTCTTTATCATATCATGTGATTGCAAATTTACTGGAAGAATAGGAGATCGAGGGAAAGCATTATCTGAATCGGATTCATCAGAACTGGAATCACTTGTTTCAGAACTTGTAGATGAAAGAACTAAAAAAGATAAACAATTTTAAAATCTTTTAAAATACATTAAATAAGACAAATTAACTGGATTGATTAATTTATATTATCTGTAGTTATCCAAAAAAATCATATTATAATTTCAAAAGTATATATCCATTTTTACAGATATACTGTATATATAAATGAATATACATAAAAATTCATAAATTTATTAAACAACCTAATTTATTCCAGATCATTATGTAAACAAGTTAATTTGATATCTAACTCTATTTCCATTTTGTTGCACATAACACATATACATTGTTATATTGGTTAATAATTTGTAAATTTGATATTGCTAGAGGTGTCAAAATTCACAATTGCTGATAATAAGTTCAAGAAAATGAAAGATTTAGGAATATTTGTTTTCTAGAAATAAATAGCATTTGTATGTTTCAAATAGTAAATTTTCTGCATTTAATTTATTAACTGTCACATATACATTGGCAATATGTTACTGTTCAACTGAAAAGTCATATGGTCTGCAAGATATATAATTTATTTATTCTAATAAATGGGAGATGAATGGTTATCTACAATTATAAATATCTATGGTACTTGAAACTATATATAAATCTTCAGCCTTATATGAAAATTACTGTATATGTGTATTTTTCAGTGTAAGTAATTTTCTGTATGGCATTTTTTCCATGTAAGTAATTTTTTATGTTTGCATATATGACAGTGGATTTTATTGTGCACAATTTTTTATGGACTTTTTTCAAATGCATTTTTTAAAAGAACCAATTTTGTAAGTAGAATAATTCATCAATACTAGCACTGTGCTGATAACCAATATATCAAACTGAAATCAATATATGTTTATTATATTGATATTCTAGATTTTAGCATATTGATATATTAAAGTAATCTTGATATCAAGCCCAATATCAATATCAAAATTTTGGTATAGCTCAACCCTAATCAATACTCTTATTGACTCATTTGAATAACAGATAAGTAATTTTTTGTTAAATAAAAATGATGCTAAGTATTTTATTTATGTAAGTTTGGATGATAAAATTATTTACTCACAATGATCATTTTTAAGAGTTCAATATTTCAGTTTATGCTTTATTTTAATTTATATTTAAATGTGAAGTAAGAATTTGATATTGGAATGTTCAATTCTAAAGATGTTTATCTTGAATAAATATTTTTATCATAAAGACTTCTAAAAGTAATTAAAGAATTTTTATTAATCTATGTTATTAATTTTAATATTTCTGAAGATCAAATTTCATTTNATTATATTTAAACTTAAAGTTAAAAATCATCATTAGAGTATATGACTCTTTGAAAATAAATAATTTATCCTAAATAATTTTATTTTAAACATGTATAATACTTTCTCTAAGAAAAACTTTTAGATGATTCACCAGCAATATTAGCTGGTTGCTATTGCAAATTCACTGACATGCAAATTTATGTTCATGTCTTAACTCTGACAGAAGTGAAATCATTACTTATAATTTTAAAAACTTCCAATAAATATACTAAACAAATTTCATAGACTTATACATAAACAGAATCTTTTTAATAATGCATGGTTATAACAAAAATAAAAAAAAAACAGGATACTGATAAGTTTCTTATCATGCAATAATTAAATATTTGTAAAAAGTCTTTAAAATCATTGTGTGCATGCAAGAAATTTGCTTATCTTAAAGAAATTTAGCAGGATTGGATTAACTTTCCTAAAAGAATATAAAAAATGCAACTAAGAGATTTACAATGGTTGAAAATAACTTTTTAATAGGCAAATTTATTATCATCTTCTTAATTTTATATTAAATATCTACAGAGATTATACTAAAAGTAAAATTTTCAAAATTTTTTCTCTAACATAGTTAAGATCACAAATACAGTGGGTGATCAGATAATGAACAAATCGGATAACGAACACCCCACAGAACAAACACAAGAAGAAACGACATAAAATAATGACTACCGATTGGTCTTCTCTTGTCTTCGGGCAACAATTCAAAACTTTTCGGAGTGTGGCAGACGTCGACATTGACGCTCAAGCCGGTATATACTGATCGGATAGTATTCCTCCGAACTTTGAAACTCTCCCTTGTAATTCCAGCCTTTTATTTTTCTGACAAAACAATTCTTTTGTGTATTTGCAAGACTGTCGGGTAGGTACTTGTTAAGTTTTGCGTCTGTTTTTCTTTTCGAAAGGTGAGAGTATAATAGCAAAGATAGAGAGTGGGCAGAAGATGCCTAATGTTGCTGGGCAATATGGCGTGAACAGGTCTACAGTAGGCCTCAGTTCAATCTTATTTAAGAAAAATACTGTATAATCAAGAAGACTCCAGCAGCTAAAGCAGTAACAAAAATCACTTCTGAGAAATAAAGAACATCAAAGAGTTCGTAATGGAACCTGAAACAGATCTGACGACAGAAGAACGCCTNGAAAAATACTGTATAATCAAGAAGACTCCAGCAGCTAAAGCAGTAACAAAAATCACTTCTGAGAAATAAAGAACATCAAAGAGTTCGTAATGGAACCTGAAACAGATCTGACGACAGAAGAACGCCAAGAACTCTTGAATGAAGAACACCAAGAAACTCAGCAAGATACGTTTTCTTCTGAAAAAAAGGATTAATGCCGATATCTGTTATTAAAGATCCTTTGAAGTGGGAGGATGTCAGAACAACAGTCTTAGAATGGCATCCAAACCAGGTTGAGGCTTGGGATCTCTAAAATTACAATGCTATTAATTACTTACGAAAAATCCTGAAGAAGAGAGAAAAGCAATCGATATTAGAGAGATTCTTTAACCCTTTCAAATGGAAAAACATGACTAATAAAAACGCAAGACTGTGTATTTATGTATTTTTATTATTACATATAAATAAATGTAGTAAGAAAGTATATATTTTTTATTTTTGGGGGTCTCCAGAACGAATTAATTAAATTCCCATTAAAACTTATGGTAAATCAATAATCGGTTAACGAACAATTCGGATAGTGAACAAAGCCTTGGAATGGATTATGTTCATTAACCGATCACCCACTGTATATGAATCCATCATATATACTGTATATAATACATCATAAATTAACAATAAATAAGAAGTGTTTTAAAAGAAGGATACTGAGTTAAAATTTAATTAAATTCTAACCTTGCATTTTTGGTGTCAAAACTGTAGACATAGATGGAATATTCATTCCATAAGAAGTACTACTTTTTACTTCAACTGGTGTACCATCTCTTGATATTATTTTCATAGGTAGAATTTTGTTCATTGTTAAATTATCAGATTTCTTTTTTTGAGGCGACATCAAAGTAAATGGGGGTTTAGGTATTCTTATTGGAGCTACCTTACGTTCACTATCTTGGTCAGAATCATCAAATGATTTTGATTTTTTGCGAGGCTTGTTGTAATTTTCTCCATCACCAGAATCCCAGTCTTCCATTTCAATTAATTTTGCTGATTTCTTTCTAACACGACCTGATCTTGAAATTCCAGCATTTGCTATCATTTTGAATTAAGCTAATTCTATCTGAAAATATTAAAACATTTTATTAATTTCTTTTGCATAAAGCAAAGAATAAGATAAATTTATTTCACATTTATATTTTCAACAGGAGAAATGGAAAAAGGTTTAATATACTTTATAATAATAAATTCAATATTGTATATCTTTTTCTATTTATATTCATATTAGGAATTCTTCAATTTTTTATATTAAATTTTATTTTTATTTTTAAAGTCTGTAATTGCAAAATAAAAAACTAAATAGTAATAGATTCAGACAGATGGATAATATCAAGCTATTTCATGTTACCAAGTTATTATAAATACAGTATATGTCTATTATATTAAGATATATAAATTTATCATGACATTACCACAACTTTATATTAAATATATTAATAGCCCCAATAATTATAAAAATAAATTTTATGAATATTCAACAATAACATAATATTATCAAAGTATAATATTCATCAAAGTTCAATTGCCATAGAACTTTGATGGCAAACTGTACCCACAAGTACCCACTGTATGGCCTGTGGGTACAAATTTTGTATTTCAATATTGTATATCTTTTTCTATTTATATTCATATTAGGAATTCTTCAATTTTTTATATTAAATTTTATTTTTATTTTTAAAGTCTGTAATTGCAAAATAAAAAACTAAATAGTAATAGATTCAGACAGATGGATAATATCAAGCTATTTCATGTTACCAAGTTATTATAAATACAGTATATGTCTATTATATTAAGATATATAAATTTATCATGACATTACCACAACTTTATATTAAATATATTAATAGCCCCAATAATTATAAAAATAAATTTTATGAATATTCAACAATAACATAATATTATCAAAGTATAATATTCATCAAAGTTCAATTGCCATAGAACTTTGATGGCAAACTGTACCCACAAGTACCCACTGTATGGCCTGTGGGTACAAATTTTGTATTTCAATATTGTATATCTTTTTCTATTTATATTCATATTAGGAATTCTTCAATTTTTTATATTAAATTTTATTTTTATTTTTAAAGTCTGTAATTGCAAAATAAAAAACTAAATAGTAATAGATTCAGACAGATGGATAATATCAAGCTATTTCATGTTACCAAGTTATTATAAATACAGTATATGTCTATTATATTAAGATATATAAATTTATCATGACATTACCACAACTTTATATTAAATATATTAATAGCCCCAATAATTATAAAAATAAATTTTATGAATATTCAACAATAACATAATATTATCAAAGTATAATATTCATCAAAGTTCAATTGCCATAGAACTTTGATGGCAAACTGTACCCACAAGTACCCACTGTATGGCCTGTGGGTACAAATTTTGTATTTCAATATTGTATATCTTTTTCTATTTATATTCATATTAGGAATTCTTCAATTTTTTATATTAAATTTTATTTTTATTTTTAAAGTCTGTAATTGCAAAATAAAAAACTAAATAGTAATAGATTCAGACAGATGGATAATATCAAGCTATTTCATGTTACCAAGTTATTATAAATACAGTATATGTCTTTGTAATATAAAAATAGAAATATGGTTATCATAATTAAATTATATCATAATTAAATTATAAAATTTATAAAAAAAATTTCAGTAGATGGCTTGCTATGTTCTACACAAAATAAAAAGAAATATCAAACATTAAAACCATCCTAGGTATTTTTATTAATTTCCTTATTCAATCTTCTATTGACTGCAATCTATCTGCTTGATCAAGCCCAACAGAATTTTATTGTAATCAATCAATAAGACATTATCTAGATTTCTAAAACTAATGTTTAAGTTTGTCAATATTACTGATACTTATAAAAAAATGAAATACATTGCAAGTCCCACTTTGGGCCGATTCTTTTCTTCCAGTTTAATCTAAATTAATTAATAAAATATTATAATTATATATCCAAAATATAGCCCGATAATTTACAGCAGTTATAAGAGTACTTGTATAAAATTTACAAAGTTATTATACAAACATTTAATTTTATATATTCAATTGAACTGAAAAACAGTACAAATGATGCACTTAAAATTACATTATTTGTATTAAAAATTTGGACATTTTCTATTAATGATAACATAGCTGGTCAGGAATTTGTTCAATTTAATTAAAAAAAAAGTGAAAAAATGAAAATTTTTATTTTTGACTACTGTTTGTAATAAAACAAAATTAATTCAAATAGGAAAACAAAAACAAATTCAAATTATTATTCTGGTACTAGAACCAGAATAATAATTTGAATTTAACATTGAAGTTTAAATGTATAAATATTAATCTGTCATTTTATGAATAAATAGGTTAGTGATATTAAATTTGTAATATACATAAGAGTTTTGATAATATTAAAATATTTTCCATTTTTCTTCTAATAATGTAACATATTACTGGTAATGTAACATACTATTGTAGACTACTCTGTATAAAATTAGATAATTCTCAATATAATCAACTGTAAAATTTTATTTTATTTTTATAATGAAAAACTAACAGTTTTTGATATTTATATAAATAACTTAACATTTAATAATGTTCAATAAAACATAAATAACTTATAAATGTTTTTTATGTCATAAATGCATTTTTTTTTTTATATTGAACATATTGAATTCACTAATATTATATATTCTATTCATAAAAAAAAAATCAATTCTAAATGTGCAACTATTTTAAATAGATAGGTATCTTTAGATAACACTATGATGACATTGCTTCTAGTTATATTTAAATTATTTTGATGAATTTATCCCATGTTTTTTTAAATCCTAAATAAAAAAGTATGATATAAACTTTAAAAATATTTAAAGTATGAAACTTTTTCAAATCTGTCATCAAATATCAATTCCATTTTCTCAACAAAGCCAAAATTAAATGTTCATGTTATATTTTTATATAATTTTTATCTTATATTATAAAAATAACTCAATTTTTATATTATAGGTCTCATTTCACATATTTTTGCTATAATGTAATTTTAAAAAATTAAAACAGACATTGAATTAACTTATATCTATATACATATAAATCAATCCTCATGCACATGTATGTTAATAAAAAATAGTTTATAATTCTGCAAATAACTAATTTTACTCTCCAATATTAGAAAACTACATTGAATATATTTTTTAAACAAATAATAATATTGCTATTACAAAATGCCTTACAAAATAATGGAAAACAAAATACATATGGCTTTACACTGTAGTATTATACTGGCTTTAAAGTGCAATTATGTATAATGATTCTCTCTGCTTATTATGAAATTACAAAAAATAAAAAATAAATACTATAAAATTTTCCATTAAAGCAATTACACATATAAAGCAATACACATGCTCAAAAATTATATAACAAACCCAGAGGAATGTAGAGAAAGTTATTATAAACAATTTTGACCTTAAACAAGAAAGCAATTTGTGTTAGTTTACAGTAGTGGTTTCCAAAGTCAGTGCTACTGTACCCAGAGATACAATGAATAAATATAAGGGGCAAAAAAAGATGCAAGGAGTGGCAAGGGATGCTAGAGGTAAGGTCTTGACTGAACAGTGACTTAGATGAGGGTTTGGGTAAGTGGCAACTTTTTCCTTTCTTCCATTAAAACAGGTAGGAAGAATTATTGTACAGGTAACCCCCACATAACACGGGAGTTATGTTCCAAAAAATTGCCATGTTATGCGAATCTGTGTTATACGAAACAAAGAACTAGTGCGAAAAGGGGGGTTAGGTTCCAAAAATTAAAATAACATGTTGTTAAATCCTTATTTAAATCAGATTTATTATTCATTTTTTTCATAGGTAAAATACTTATTTATTATTTAAGTAAATATTTTACCAGAGGATTATTCATTTTATATGATGATCTCAGCATCAGCATCATCAACTGGTAACAGTTTGTGGGTGCGTTCGTTAATAGCGGTCGCTCTGCAACGGGAGTGTGCTGCCATTTGTAAGCATTTAGGAACGATGGTGAAAGAAAGATGGCAGTGCCTGCACTATCGATAGTATCGCATGGAGGAATCTATAATTCTTAAATGAGCTTTTAGTGGCAAAAGAAGGGTCCCAATTGTGTAATTTAACCATTAAATGGATTATTTGTTGAAAGAGCATTCAAAGTAGCCACGAAAACAATTAGAATGCTCGCGTGGAGTTACTTGGAGGTATAAAAGAATGCACCCTTTATTACATTTTATGTTGTACGAGGGTTTTACCCAATTTGCGAACTATGTTAGAGTGAACCTGTCCTATAAAACCACCGTGTTATACGGGGGTTACCCATATTTAATGGTTTCCAAATATGAAGAACAATGTACTGTAAGGACACAAAGTATGAGGTTCATAGAAAAGTTTTTCTAAGAATATTTTCAGCCTTTCTCACAGAAGGAAAAATGGGTTGGGGGCATTGGATATAAGTTTATGGAACCAAGGGGAAGTGGCTCAAAAAGTTTGGAAATAACAGGTTTACAGGATATTGGGTATTAGAAGTTAACTGAAAGTAGGCTGCTTTTTCAGCTTCAGTGTTTTGATGGGAAGCCACCACTAGTCTGCAAAACTTAGTAATGTTAATGAACTTATAAAAAATAAATAAATATAGAATGAACTCACAAAAAAGATTAAGGTGTTGTGTAAGGCTGAAATAAATGACGACACAATATAAAAATTCAATTTTATCTATATTAAATAAACCACAAGTTACAGAAATTACAAAGGAAAATACGGATACAATCACATTTGATTAAAGTTCAAAATGATAAAGCCATTTACAGTTTTATACAGCCAACAATTTAACAGAGACTCTTGTATACATTCAAAAAGTGGGCAAATGATCTTGAATTGTTCCTACTGACACAAAAATTTTGTCAGAAGCAGCTAACCTGATGTAAACTAGAGTTTTCGTATAACTCCACAGAAAAATCTAGTGGTGATGCATTTGGAAGCCTTAGCTGGATTTACAAACCTATCACTTCTGATCCATCAAAATCTAAAAATGTGGTTAAGATGCTCATGAACCAATTATTCAAAGTAAGCTGGAACACCAATGTGCTTAAACTATGTTCTCAAATCTAAAGAAACATTTTCAAGCAATCCTGGCCACATGTCCTCAAGAAAAATAGCATAAGTAGTTGCAAACAACCAAGGAGATAACAAATAGAGCCAGATCAGGAAATCACAGAATGCCAGCATACACAATGACTGAAAAATATTGTTGATATTTACAGTGATGTGTTACTCATGGAATGTCATGTGTCCCAAATGAAACTGTTTTTTTCTTTTTATTTTGCATTGTACACCTTTTTGGAAGAGAGGTTTCATCAGTAAACATTACATTTTAAAAGAATTCTAGATGCAATCTGCTTTGGCAAAAAACAAATAAAAAATTCAATTTGTGCAGAATAATCTTCACAGTAGTATTTGTATACATACGAGTATATGGTGATATTGATAAAAGAATAAGAAGTATTTTCATGGATGATATTTCATATTATGCCTCAGTTTACATGGAGGTTATTAATAATATTACAACTAATTAATAGTTCATAAACAATATTACTATATTAGTACCATAACAATACAATTGCTCTGGTATGAATAGAGAGATCATTTCCAAGTCATTACAATACTTCAAGTTGTAATGTACAAATTGGCTGGTGTATCCAGCATTAACTTTGCCTATGAATGAACCATTTTCTTTCAATTGACTCTGAATTGAAGTAGAAACAGAATGATGAGTACACCTTCAGTTAAGAAATTGTTGACAATACATTTGCTATGCCTTTCTACTATTCCTATAAACACTACTGTTACTGTAAGCATAATGTCCCATGTATTCATAAGCATAAGTTATACTGTCCTAATAGAAATGCTTGTTAGTAAGCTCAGCCCTGTCAAACTGTTTCATAATTAACAAAATGCTAGTAACACTGTTTTTATCCAAAATAAACTGTCACAATTGCATAGCCTAATTACAATTACTTGGGCAATACCATTTATTATTCATATGAAGGAGATAGGGTTATTAGAAGTTTGGCTTTCCAACAGAACACTAAAGTTGTGAAAGCAGCCTATTTTTGATTAACTTTGATCTCTTGTATATCAGACTAATGAAAATTGACTCCATGTTTATGAGATCAAAATTATTTACAATTATTTCCTCTATCACACCTAAAGTTTGTCTACTTAATTTTTGAGAATTCTGTATATATTTTACATCATACGCTATAATATATAAACAAATAAAATTTCAAATTTGATATTTAAAAATAATTCAGTAAAACTTTCTAAAATTATTAGCAATTGCTTGGTTAAGGTACAGTAGCAGCAATTAGTATTTTGATAATGATTTTCAAACCTGCCAGCACTGGTGTAATTAGAAATTTTAGTCCCTTACTCAAAATATGATAAATGGCCATCTGATTCTTAGGGTCTAGCTTCTCCACATTCATTATGATATAAGAATTTAAACATAATTTTTAAAGTACCAATTTTAAAAGTTTAAATTGTTAGAAAATATTATAGGTCAATATATTAAAAATTTCTTTTGTTAAATTTAATATTGAACAAAAAAAGGAAACACATTTCAAAAGTAATCTACAAAAATATTTATAAACAAAATTAAAATTATTATTATATTTTATAGCATATAAGATGCACCTATTTTAGCACAGAATATTTAGGAAAAAATATATTTAAGCTATCTATGTCTTTAACAGTTCGTCTCTAAAATTTTTTCACTGTACTCTGGTTTAAAAAAAAAAAAACATAAATAATGAACCTAATGTAACATAATTTTCTGAAAGATATAAAAACAAAACATTATTTTTATAATTAAATTGCCTCAATGTCCTTTTTTCTTATTAATATGTAAATTTTCGACTATAAATTCGTATCTTCTATTATCAGGACTTATTATACTGGTTTTACAGATAATATTACAAAGATTAACAGAAAACAATTTTTATTTTATTTCATATACCTGTATACTTTATTTCATATACAGGTATATGAAATAAAATAAAAATTGTTTTCTGTTAATCTTTGTAATATTATCTGTAAAACCAGTATAATAAGTCCTGATAATAGAAGATACGAATTTATAGTCGAAAATTTACACATTATTTTTATAACTAATCATTTTTATAACTAATTTACTATTTAAAACAGCATGATAAATTAGTCAATATGTAATTAAAAATAATTTAATCTTATTTCTTAAGTGACTTATTTCTTAATTTTTAATACCCTTTATTTAGAGAGAAACTGAAGCTAGATGCCATTTCTCTATATACCTCTTGAATTACACACAACTTGATTTAGTAAAATATTTTTAAAACAAAAACACAAAAATGAAAAGAATAAAGCACATTGTTCATCTAAAACAGTGTTTCTCAACAAGAGCGATATTGCCCCATGTGGGTGTTTTTTCCATGTTGAGGGGGCGATTAGTAACAATTTATATTTTGGAGGGACAAAAAACAATTTTCTGGCAATATAGTAAAGCATTATAGTAAGAATAATTAGATATTTTATTTGTTATATCATACAATAATTAAACAAATAACATTATACTAGTCACTAGTCTATTCAATGCAGTATGAATTTGGCGTTAGTCTTGGCTCTCGGCATCAGAATTTTAAAGTGAAGGGGGCGACAATTCGTTAGAGGTTGAGAAACACTGATCTAAAATTTCAAGAGAATTAAACAATCAGAGCCAGATTTATGGGCAGGAATTCTGGACATGTGTCCAGGAGACTCTACAAAAAGAAAATAATAAACATGAAAATAAAAAAAAAGGAAGAAATACGAAAAAATTCAGGAAACAAAATACAGCAAGATATATTTATAATTAGCATATGAATTTAAAGTAGAAAACATTATAGTAGTAAACTATAGTAGAATTTTCAGGAATGTTAGTTGCTAAGGAACCTCCAAAGCTACGAGTGCCAAATGTTAGTTGCTGGAGGGGGCCTCCAGAGCTATGAGTGCCAAGGTCCCCACATAAATAAATCTGTACTCGTAAACAATAACAAGTTTGATATTTCAATTTGAAACTTTCAAAGTCAAACAAGTTTAAAATAAAAACAAATGTACCGAAGTAGAGAAATGAGAAATATTTTGAACCTCCAAATCCAAAAACATTTCTCATACAATAAATTTATCACCTGTCAAGTCTGTTTTGGGTATTCTGTTTTGTTTTAATCATATAAAACCTTAATTCTCTAATTCTAGAACTTTTATGTTCTAGAATTACAATCTCTTAATTTCTAATTCTAGAACTTTATGTTCTAGAATTAAAAATTGTAATTCTGGAACAAAACTCTAATTCTAGAACTGACCAATAATCGGTATAAATAAATTTCTTACGAGATGATTTTACATTAAAATTAACCGCCATTTTTCTGTTTGTTTACGTCGAGGAATCTAAATGTAGACAGACGACACGGATGGTGACATTTCGTGAAGAAAATGCGCTTTATCGTATTTAAGCCGAATTTTTATATTAATAATTCAACGATACAATATTTGATATTTATGGCTAACTTATGGGCATTCGTTTCTCGTCTGTCAATCAATTGACTTTCTCTTTGTGTGCAACATGGATGCTATCTGATCATCACTACGGTCGGTAAAATCCAATTTTGCTAGGTTTTCTTTTCCCAGGGCATCATATTTGAGATTTGTGATACACATTGACTGGAAATAATACTGTCGATAAAGTTAGTGGAAGTTGTAAACTCGAATGTACAAACTAGTTAGCTTTTCTTTCTCCTGATAAGAAATAGCAATACATTATCGATTTCTAAAATGTATATAGCTCCTGTTTTACAGCTGTAAAAAGTAGAATAATGGCTATTTTACAACTACAAATCGCCATAAAGCAATACAGTAAAATTGTTATATATCATAATAATTATATTCCTATTTTATTTATAATAAATAGTAATGATTTTTGTATTAAAATTTATTTTAAAATTTATTGTGATTACTATTTTTACAAAGTTTTATATTTATTTAAGGCCTGATGTTACCCCGTCTGCTATATACAGTAACTCCTGAAAAAATAGTGATACTGGGGAAAACACTCAGTATCCCTTGTTCGCTTGATACTCCAGGAAGTTCTATTCAGTGGTTATTGAATGGTGAACCAGTTGTGCTCGATGTGAGAACATCCCAAAGACGTCATTGGAATATATCAAGAACAGGAGCGACTTCTTTAACCATTACTGGTGTTACTAAAGCGGATAANAAATAATTTTCTTCCCAATCTATACTAATATTATAAAGAGGTAATGTTTGTAAGTTTGTTTGCAGCAGGTAATCTCCAAAACTACTCATCCGATTTCAAAAATTCTGTCACCAATATTTAGAATGGAACCTCAGGGTTGACATAGGCTGTATATTATTCCGTTAAACATTCATATAAATTAAAATATATAATCTAGGTTAAGGCTTTTATGTCAACAGATGGCACTATGAGTATGACGCCATAAGTTTGCTTTTCTGTGAGGCATTATGCTTTTCTTTGAAAATGAACTAAAGCAGATCATCATCTATCTATCTATATAAATAAAAATGTAATGTTCGTTTGTTCCTACCGATTCCTTTGAAGTTTTGACACAATGCTGCATTTGAATACGCATGTGTTTTTATATAATACACATGTCAATTCCCCCGGGGGGATATGGACAGGATTAAGGCTTACCTTAAAGTACTCAGCTTCTATTTATACTATTTTAGATGTGGGTTTTGCGTTTTTGATTGTGTTTTAATAGGGTACATCAACAGAATATACACTACAAAGGGATTTTTTGATATTCTCCTTGCAGGGGAGAGGGACAGGATTAAGGCTTACTGTGAAGAACTTGGCATCTATTATACTATTTCGGATGTGGTTTTTCGCATTTTTGATTGCGTTTTAATAGGGTGCGTCAAGGAAATGTACACTGAGAGATTTATCGAAGAATTCCCCCCCCCACGGGGAAAGTGTTATACATTTATAATAGATACATTTTGAGTCACAACAACACGTGGTAGGGTTTGCTAGTCTTCTTGAAAATTGTAAGTGTATGTCTGTTTTTTCTTTTTCTCTGGCTCCTATTCAGACATAATTATAATTAGAGTAACTATAAGATAAATACAAGTAAAACTACTTCTGATAATTTGGAGAAAAAGTTTATTTTTGGCGAGAATTATTTTTATAAAATTATATTTAGTAAAAGCGTAATTAATGACGTTAGCGCTTCGTATTCCCTTCTTTGTTATTATTTAAAAGAAAATGATAAAAATCGAGAATTAATAATACGACGGCGGGATAAACCAGCATATTTATACGCTATAATTATTGTGAATTATAATGAATAGAAAATTACATGTTTATTCTTAATAAATATTTTATAAATATTTTACAAGTCTTAAATAATAAAAGTTTAATTCAAGTTTGATTATATTTTATTAAAAATATAAAAATAATTATCAAAATTAATAAAATTCGCAAATGGCAAAAAAATACTGGAAAAAATGAAATGGAAAAAATATTTCATATCGATTTTAAAAAATATAAGGAATTGGAGTGTGTATCTATGTATACGTATATAACGTACACTGTATATATACATATGCAGCGTACAGTACGAGTCAATCAGGCAGGCTCACATAGGACAGCAGGATTAATTACAAGAACACCAAAAACATGATATAAATTATTCATTCTATTGCATTTCATTAAGAAAACTATATACACAAATTTAATAATTTTTTATTTATTTGTTATTTTGTCAAGGTCTATTATTTAAAAAAGTATAATGCGATGGTTTTAAATAAAAGTGTCATTTTCATATGACACAAAGTTCATATTACATATTTGCTTGAAGGAAGCAATTACAAGGAAGAATGTAATGATTCAAGCATATAGTTTTGTAAGGAACTAAGTCCGAGCTTTATTTTTATTTTACTTTTATTTTGCTTTTATTATATTTTTGTTTGGGGCTTATGTTTAGTTAGGACGAAGGTTTCCTTACCCATCACCCCAGAACGGTCAAAACGAGAAGATAAGGGAAGAAGAAAGAAAAATTTCGTTGTAGAGCAAAACACTAAAAATAGTACTTTACAGTTTGAGTATTGCTTTATTTGTCCGTCTCGAATTTTTTGATAATTAATAATTAATAATCCTATTAATAATTAATTTTCTTACAAATCATAATTAATTTGATATCTTTAATAATCTTTCCTACAAAATAAAAGTCTACGACATACTTTATACTATTTCCACATCGTAATAGTAATCTAGTAGCCTAGTATGAGTATTATATTTATTTTCGAAAATCTGGTTATTTATGGAGAAATGGTAAGATCTAATAGTACACTAATTCTTATACCAATACATGCATCTGTATATTTCATGTTTAACAATCATACATGTATTATACTGAATATGCATTATAGCATTGAAAAATTAATGATAAAATAATTTAAACAAAATTTTCACGATATTCAGTCGATCCGATAACGTTAATTAAATTAAATTAAGATTGTCAGTACAGTTTGATTTATAGTGATATTGATTATCAATCGAGGTTACCGACAAAATTAATGAGATATTATGTTCACTTCTATATTTATATTTAGTGTTATATAAAACCATAGCTTACGAGATAAGAAGCTACGATAAAACCGAATATTGTGTGGTAGGGTGGCCGAGCGGTCTAAGGCGCTGGTTTTAGGCACCAGTCTCTTCGGAGGCGTGGGTTCGAATCCCACCCCTGCCAGGTTTTTTTCTTCTATTTATTGAAATTTGAAACTTTTTACATTCTCTTACATTTAAAGTGAACTTCAGGCTTACAAGTTTTAAGAGGATATGCTAGTTGCTAACTTACGAAGCAACAAATAAATTCAGTTTTAGTTGAAAAATTTTGAATCGATAGGTTTAATTTCATATTTATGACGATACTCATGTTGAACAGTCATAACCGATTCAGTTTTAGCAAACTCAATAACACAAGCCTTTTGTTGTTTGAAGCGAACTGAAAACACACACTCGTAGCGTGATTAAGTGCGCTCATAGTGACATCTCTCTATAAAACAACTGAAACTTCAGAAATGATTTGTGGAATTGCGCTATAAGTTGTTTGGTTGTGGAGATAGCCTTTAAAAGTTAAAAGTTGGGGAATTCTTTTGTAATCACTCCTTATATGTATATTTATAATGTATTCATATTTGTGAAAAACTTTACACGAGCGTTATTGTTTTGAATCGTAAATCAATAATTTCGAAAGATTAGGAAGAAACTTACTTCACAATGAAAATAAAAACGATAATTCACAGAATCACATTGTGCCAAACAGTGAATATGTAATGACATAATGTAATGTTTACGTTTTATTTGTCCTCTGTTTTATAAAGTAATAATTAAAAATCTTAATGAAATTCTTTAAATTTACAAACGAAAATTAATGTCATTGGCTATGTCCCTAAACATTTTTACATAATCTTCGAAAACTTTATAAGTCAAAGAATACTTTAAACTGTCCAATCTTTTTGCTATTTTGATTACTTTAATGTTGAAATATATTTTTACGGTCGGATGGCCGAGCGGTTAAGGTGGCAACCTACCGCTCTGAAGGACCAAAGATTAAAGCCGGATGGGTCGAAAAAATCCGCAGGAATTTTTCAGAGGATGTTCGTCTGGATTGACGGACATGTTTGAAGTAAGAGTAGGCTTACATCAGTGATCAGCACTCAGCCCATACCTGTTCATGGGCGCAGCGAGGGGGAGCCTGGGTGGGCACGGCCCTCCCCAGTGAACCTGGTGCCCCCCAGAAAATCACAGCCGAAAAAGTGTTAAGCCGATTTGGAAGCAACAAAAAACTTAAAGCTAAAAATTTTGAATACTGATAAAAAAGAAAAGGTCCACTGTGCCCAATGTTATGAATAATTTGAAATAATTCAATTTGGTTTGGTTGTCTACTAGGCCCCCCACAACAAAACTCTGGCTACGCCCATGTACTTGTTCCTATTAGTTATGGATGCGATAACATCTGCTGTACAAGAGGATATACCCTGGTGTGTGCTGTTTGCAGATGACATTGTCCTCATTGATGAGGGCGGGGAAGAGCTACAGAGACGGCTAAACGAATGGCAACACATGCTGGAAAATGAGGGACTAAAAATCAGCCAAACCAAGACGGAGTATATGTTCTGTAATTTTGACGGTCTCCCTGGTACTGGTTCGTTAAAACTAAATGGAATACCATTGCCAGAAAGTACTGAATTCCGTTATCTGGGATCTCTGCTGCAGAAAGATGGCAACATTGATAAAAAGGTTACTAGGAGGATCAATTCAGTTAAAGTGGAAACAGGTGACAGGAATAACTTGTGACAAACGCATGCCATTTAAAATAAGAGGACTAATATATACAGGTAACCCCCGTATAACACGGCACTTCTATAGCACGGATTCGCTCTAACACGGTTCGAGAATTGGTACCATTCCCCGTATAACACGGTACTTTTATAGCACGGATTCACTCTGACACGGTTCGAGAAATGGGTAAAATTCTCCTACAACATGAAATGTAATAAATTTTTACATACTTAAGTACTAATAGTTCACGAAAGTTATTATTTTCGTGAACTATTAGTACTTCAGTGTGTAAATTTTCTATTCTTGTCTCCATACACATGGTCCTTCGCGAAAATTGTTTCAATTTTGCCAGATCTCGACGCTTCTGCTTCTGTGTTGCCCGATGTTTTTCTGTTATTCCATAAGTGCTTAGCACCATATAAGGAAATTTATAAAGATCTTTTAACTAGAAGCAAGCAATCTAAAATTACATACACTTTTTGCAAAAGGTAAAGCATGAATCTGAAAATAATGCAGAAAAATGCTCAGAGGATAACGATAACTTGCCAAAAAAAATAAAAAATTAAAAAATAAAAAAAAAGTAAAATCTCGGTTAATAGTGCTTTTAGTGATGACAAAGAAAACGTTGTTTATATTAATATGTATCACTTAAAAAAATTTTAATAAAGATATTTATCTTAATTATGAAAATATAGTAGCATGTTTTTTTTATTTTTGGAACCTAACTTTCCTTTTCGTACTAGTTCTTTGTTTCGCATAACACGGCAATTTTTTGAAACGTAACTACCGTGTTATACGGGGGTTACCTGTATAAAACTGTCATCAGACCCGTGCTTATGTATGGGTGCGAGTGCTGGCCTATGACAGCCACCGAAGAGAAGAGATTGCACGTGGCAGAGATACGAATGCTGAGATGGATGTGTGGGGTCACAAGAATGGATAGAATTAGAAATGATTACATCAGAGGAAGTTTAAAGGTAGTATCTATCTCAGAAAAAATAAAAATCCACAGACTGACATGGTTTGGATATGTGGTGAAAAGGAATGAGGAACATGTAACAAAAAAGGCACTAACTTTGAAAGTACAGGGAGATAGAGATAGAGGAAGACCTAAGAAGAGGTGGATTGAATGTGTAAAAACGGATATGCTGGACTGTGGAGTGGATGAAGAAACAATTAGAGATAGACCAACGTGGCGTAAATTGACATTCCGGGCTGACCCCAAATAATCTGGGATATAGGCCAGGACGAAGAAGGTCCGTCCGGATATGTCAGGCCCGTCCCTCACCACCCGGCAGCCTCATTGTGTGCCTAGCCCACAATAAGGCTGCCGGGTGGAAATAGTATAAAGTCACCAAAGAACTCATAATGAGCTTGCTAAAAAGAGGCCCTCTTAGTGCCCACAGGGTGGAAAGAGTTAAAAGAGAAAGAGAAATATAAAGTTTAGTCATAGCCAAAAAGTTGATCGCAGCTTTATTTTTGGTCGATTTTCATGACATAAAAATCATTCGTTTTTAATTTCCACGAGAATATTTTATATTGTTTAAAAAAAAGTTTTTAAATTACTGCTATGGGGTATTAGCGCTATGTTCTATGACAGCGTATATCGGCGTACTAAACGCACCAAGACCTAGGCCGTGTTCAGTAATGCGGAACATCTAAGTTAGAATCTGAGTGGCTTAGTGGACGAAGCTAAGAATGTTCCGAGCATCATCGAACGATTATTCTTAGTTAGACACCTGGGCAAAATGGTGGACGAAGTTAAAATTATGATTGCAACAATCAGTGCCGGCCCGAGGCAAGTTTTAGGATGGAGCGAGATCCTATTATGGCGCCCCTTGGTCAGTAGCGTAGCGAACATAACTGGCGCTCAGGCACGACACTTTATTGGCGCCCCCTCCAGAAACACATATAGTTTGTCTTGGAGACCATTTGGGCGCCCCTCTGCGAGTGGCGCCCGGTGCTTGATACACCCCCTCGCTATGCCACTGCCCTTGGTTGCCCTAAATTTATACCCTTTAATTTTCTTTACCACTGAGGCGCCCCCTAGGACTTAGCGCCTGGAGCGGCTGCTCCTTTCGCCCTATGGTAGGGCCGGCTCTGGCAACAATTGTCGCAAACGAACTGGTGGAATAGATGAAGTAACCAATACAATTATTCGGATGGAAGCTGCGTCAGATCGTGATGAAATTAATGGAGCAATTATTAATTGTAATCAATGAAATGGATCGTTATTTTTCGTTAAAATATATTCGGAATCTGTTATATCGACGTATGATAATTTTACAATTTTACAAGTCATTTTAGAATTAGTTAATGATTTAGAATGAGAGAATAACTGTGATAGTTATAATAAGATACGTTTGGTCTAACACGAGCAGCCATCTTGCAAATCTTACGACGAGACAAAAACAATGAAGTTACTAGTAAATGTTAGCATAGATAAAAGAAGCTGACCGAACTAGCTAGAATTATAGCGGTGGGAGGAGTCAAGCAGTAGCTAGAAGCGAGTTCAACATCGCAGCATAACTAGACTTAACAAGAATTCTGCGTTACTGAACAAAACCGTGTTTTTTTTTTCTTTCGGTAGTAAAGCTTGCGAGAGTGGTCGTCGGTGCCGAGTAGCTGAAATAAAGATGCTAGTTCGCTTAAACGAGAAATTTTCTCTGCTTGTTTGTAACAAAGTGAAATAAATTTCTGTCAACATCTAAAACTCTCCTAGAGTATAGAGTTATTGTTAGGAATGTACACACTGTTTTGTTGAAACTTTTGTGCATTGTTTTGCGAGCCAGCCGAGAAGAACTGTGTGTCCGAACGGCAAGTTTTACAGTTGGTGCTAGGTGAGGCTGAGCTGACAGACCATTCAGATTTGCTGCTGTAAAATAAGACGAAAGCGATGCGTGGGCAAAGTCCATCGCGACCAGCTACAAGGTGATAGAGTGATCCTGTTCTGTAAAAATCATGAAACTGCATGACAAAATGCGAAAAGTACCGATTCGATAAAGAGGCCTGGAGTGTGCAGGATTCAACTGCGAGGGACGAGATAGAAAATAATTTACTGGAACGGTGAAACGTGTGCAATGAGAAGAATGTCCCCTACGGCAGACCTTATGGATTTGCCGTAATATGATGTTAGCAAATACGAATGTTTTTTGTGTGCCATTAACTAAATGTGTTAGAATGAAATTAGGAGAGTCGCTGAGAAATCGACGAACGATTACTCGTAAATTAAGTACAAGCATAAGAAGAAATCGCACGATATGTGAGTCGCGAATAATTGCGTTAAAAACGGATGGCTCGTTGGTCTAGCGGTATGATTCTCGCTTCGGGTGCGAGAGGTCCCGGGTTCAATTCCCGGACGAGCCCTTTGCTTTTTTGATGTCTGTCTGCAATGCAGAGAATTCCTTGTTCTTTAACTTAGGTGTTTTACCTGTTTCTACTATGGTGAAGCGATATAATGCCTCCAAGTATTCTTTAACTGTTTTTTCAGTTTTACTTTTCCTTTCTTATATATATATTTTTCCGATATTTAACACTGATGAAATATAACTCCTGCCTTCTGAAAGTTATCAATGTTTTCCTTACAAATATTTTTATATTTTTATATTCACACATATTACTGTACAGTCAACCCTCCTGTAACGCGGTAGATACGTCCACTTTAAAAGAATTTCGCGTTGTAGGAATCCTTAAACACATGAGCCAATTACAGCCCGACATGTGTGCAGGTTGCGGACTACGGCTGTTTAAAAAGTTTTCTTCCATAAAGTTAATCGATTCTAGACTAATTTGACTCAACATTTCCAAAACACGTATAATTTTTTGGGAATAATCCGTATAAACTATACTAGAAACAAAAAATTGTAGGATTACTTACCGAGTGTGCACTGTTCGACGACGCCATTGCTTAAGCTTGTTTTCGTCGCGGAGTAGCGCACCAAACGGCGGGCGCGTTTTCTGATAAGTTATTTTTCTGCGAAGAATTCGTTGAACTTTGGAGACATTAATAGAAATAATTTTTATGGCCGTTGAATAAGAAATGTCTTTTTCACAAGAAATGTATAAAATTACAGTACTGTATTAGACCTACAGTACCTAATTTATATACTGTACAGACGATAGTAAACTCAACTTATCCGCCTAAACTCTCTGTAGCGTGTGGCTGCTCGTCCACTATTGATCCAGATTCGACCAATCCTGTCGTGACACGAGTCGGCGATGACGTTTTACCGCATTTTACGAGTCTTTTTTAGCGTCTTTATACGAATACGGTTGCAATTTTTTGACCGCGATATACGAATCTGCATTATATGAACCCGCGTTATAGGGGGGTCGACTGTACTTCACTTATTTTTCATTAATTAAACTAACATAATCTTTAGCACACGTTTGAAACATTTTTCTATCAATAATATATTGGAATGCATACTATTTTATTTGTTTTTCTGTTTCCGAACATTATATCTATAAATATCATATCGTATTTTTCATTTTTGAAAGCAATTTATACGGATAGCAAATAATTATATCTTAGTTTTATAAGTTTTTGAATCCTGTCTTTTTCAAACGTAATTCTAGTACAGTATAATTCTTTCGTAATTTTATTCTATATGCGGTTTTCTTAGTAGTTAATGCGTAAAAAGATTTATAATTAATTGTTTTTACCTGTTACATGTTTTTTATATCTTGTGTAAACGAAATTGTCTGATTGAGTTATGTAGTAAAGTATGAGTAATTCAACTTTCTGTATTTTCTGTTTCGAAATCGAATTTAAGTTGTATATTCTCTTTGCATGAATTTGCTTAATTAAGAATTTTTTTTTCTTTAGATTTATTACTATCCAGAATCATAAAAAAATCATTTACATAACTTAACTCTTCTAATACTTGTTATAAAATTGTCAACATCAATCATAACTAACTCTGTTTCAACTTTATACTAATTGCATTTAAAAACGGCTTTACGCATTTCAAAATAATTACAGTATTAATTAAAGAAGAAAAGCGGTTTTATCCACTCGGACACTTGTGGACCATTAGTCGATCAGTGCCCGTGACATTAGCGGCCGGATGGCCGAGCGGTCAAGGTGGCAGTCAACCGCTCTGGGAGACCCAGGGCTCGAATCCGAACGGGTCGAAAAAACCCCAGGAATTTTTCGTGGGGTGGTCCGTTCAGATATGTCGGGCCCTATCCGGCTACCCCATTGTGGGCCTGGCCGAACCCATAATGGGCTTGCAAAAAAGAGGTCCTCTTAGTGCCCACAGGGCGGAAAGAGTTTAAAAAAAGTGCCCGTTACATACTTGAAAGTAAAGGATTTATTACTGTACAGTTGTCCCTCTATAGTCCGACGTTTTTTAATCCGACATGCTCAGTAGTCCGACGCAACTCCCGTCAAGGTACCCGTCCCCGTTACGTGTCTGCTTGCACAGAAGCATGTCGCGATGTGAATCTCCCCATCCAATTCTTACTCGATGACACACATTTCGTGTGTTTTATGTGAGCAGTTCTGTTCGAACAGTTGGAGTAGAGAATATTGTAAGTTACTGCTAGCAAAACAATGCGAAATATGTAATTATTTTCGGTAATCTGACACACCTTTGGTCCCATACCTGTCGGATTATCAAGGGACAACTGTATTTATTTTAAATTTCAGTATGCGTGGATATACTCGGCCATGGCCACACGTAATAAAAATTATTTTAAAATTAGGTAGAATCATTTTCATAATTTTAGGGCCCGCAAATGCCAAGCGGTCTTCGTACCCTGAACACGTGGGTTCGCGCATCGCTCGTACTGGCTGGCCACGTGGAGTTTTCCGAGTTTTTCCACGTCTGTAACGCCTAAATAGGAGTCAGATTTCCTTAAAAAGACCTCCCGGAAGGCATCTCCCTAGGCAGATCGCTCAAGTGTTGCATTGCCATAACTCAACAAACATAATTTTTAGATAAACAATAAAATGAAAAGATAATATTTTTCTTTTAGACGATTATGCTTTTGTGTAAGTTTTCTGATTTCATATGGAATTTGAGCTAAATCTTTAAGAGCGTAAAACGTCACGAAATGACATTTCGACAGTCTGACGGACTCCGCACGTGATATCCACTTAGGTTTTAATAAATTCAAAGCTGGTACGTCGTTTGTAAATATGTCACTAAAGCAAAAGTATTCAAATAGCAAGTTATGACGACCGAATGGCCGAGCGATTGAGGTGACAGCCTACCATTCTGGGAACACGAGGTCCCTCAGAGCGGGTCGTTTTCAATCTCAAATCCTCCACTCCATATTAGCAATACAATGATAATACTAAGGCTAAAAAAACGAAAGCAGTTAAATATCTAGCGAATTTGTCTCAAAAATGTCAGATTTTCGAACGCCATCTCGCGGAATTTCTCGAAAAGATTTAGCAACCACGTTCACGTGTGATAGGGTACGTTCGTAAAGTCGAACGAGTTAAACGAGAATGACGTCATCGTTATTCTTATTTAGTTAGACTTTTCGAACGATTCGTTTATAACTAAATGGCTGTTTCTAAAATCGAAGATATGAATGTTGTTAGTGCAGCCTTATCCGAAATATTTTTCTTAAATTTCTTCGGGTGGACAGTTATTTCAATCATTTCATCTTTTAATTCACAATTTAAACACTCGAGTAGATTTAGAAACATCGATTTCGTCGGCCGCCATTTTCTTAACGAAGTGAACTAACTCTTTCCTTCGTGAACTTCGTTAGAGTTTCGTTCGAAACGTCATCACCGCAGAGCATGCGCACTGAGCGAGACTACTACTTTTCGAACGATTCGTTACTAACGCGTTTAACTCGTTCGACTTAACGAACGTACCCATAGTCTTGTGTGATAGTGCAGAAGCTAAACGTTGAGCAATCATGAGTACAATTCGTTCGGTTAAGGTAAACACATTCCCACAAAAATAATTCATTTTCGTTATAAAATTAATTTAAATATAATACTAATTTAGTAGAGAAGTCCTTCTAGTATTGGAAATGCATTATACACCGTCGATTAATCGTATTAAAGTAATATTAATTAAATAATAGTATTTTCATTTAATATTACTAAAATACTCAGATTCTAACGTTTATCGTTAGAATCTGAGTATTTTGTTTAGATTTTGTATTTCTAAAACCCAGACAAAATATAAGTTAATGAAAAAATCTGAACACGCTTTATCTACAGAACTAAGTTCAATCGATATGAATTTCTCATATATAAATCATGAAAAATTGTGTTTTGATAACCTGAAATTTTGATATATATTATATTTTAATTATAATTTATATTATGAATAATTAATATAGGTATTTATAATTATATTAATTTTTTATGCTATTGTATTATTAAATAATATTATAATTGAAATTGAATCTTTATAAAGAAACTAGGCAAATCATGGCAACTGCTCTCTGCTTTTGGGCTACTACTTTTTCCCTTTCCTGGGGTGCATGTACTTCAAATTGATCCAAGATTACTCTGATTGTTCAAATCATCTTTACAAATGAACTATAGCAATCTGATCAATCTGTATACAAATGCCATCTAGGATCGACTGAATCATGATCAAACTAATCTGAGTGGAGGGTGGGAGGATAAAAAAGATTAAGGATGGCGACCTCTGTAATGCCAAGATTATAGTTGAGAGGAAAAAAAAAATACGTTTAACTGTCGAAATGAAAATTATTTAAAACTTATCATTAAATAAAACTTTATAAATGGTAAGAAAAACATCGTTATTAAAATATCCAATAAACTGAGATGGAAAAGTAAATATTAAGAGACAATTTTGCGAGATTATGGCAAGAATGCATGGTGTGTACTCTCCCATTTTGCCATTTTGTGAGCAATTTCATTCATAGAATAAATATGATTTGATCTTACTTGTATACTTTCTGTCACCTAAAACATATGACAAAAGTGATCTGTATCACATGACAAACATTGATCCAATCTCGCAGATTGATCCATCTGAAACAAAAAGTTTGTGACCCCTAGTGACCTGTTGTTAAATAATAGAAAAATTGTAAATCAAAAGGGATTTTATATATATATAGTATATATAGAAACAATTGATATAGAATTGCAGAAGGATCCAATGATAATGAAGATGATCAACTTGAACAACCAGAATATTCAAGAAGAAAATCCAAAAGTGGAATTATTGGAAAATGGTTCAGAAATAGATGCACAATGGTGAGCTAAAAAGATAAAAAAGAAAAATCAGTAATTTTGCTAAGCACAATGCTTCAAGATGCAATTTTTTAACTGGACAAGAAAAATAAATCTGAAATTACAATATTTTACAATTAAACCAAAGAAGGTGTTGATACTATGATGAATTGACAAACAGCAAAAGCAGTATACATGCAAAAGACAAACAAAAGGTTGGTCTATGGTTGTATTCTACAATGTTCTTGACATTGTAGCACTCAATGTATATGTATTGTACACATTGGTGAATCATACATACAATGCAAACAGATGTGACAAAAGACAGCTGTTCTCAAAAAATTTATGCAAGGAATTGATACAAATCAACATGAGAAGAAAATATAATACAGTCAGAAATTTCTGCAAGTCAACTAACTGTAGAAGCAATGATATAGTACTGGATGTCAGTTGCCGTAGATGAACAACTGTGGTAGAAGCAAAAAAAAACTGAAAAGATGTTTCATTTGCCCTTCAAACAAAGATAGGAAAATGGAAAAATTTATAAACAAAATTTATAATAAATAAATAAAATTTTGTAACATGCAAAATAAATAATAAATTGCAAAAGCTATCAACTTTAAATGCAAATTAAAAAGTTCTAATATATAATTGAGACCAGTAATGTATTCAAAATTGTGACCAAAAATCAGTATTCTGTTCATTAAACTGTCTGAAATTGATGATAAAAAATTTGAGAGAAATTTACTTTAATTTTTGGTTAAAAAAAGCAACATTAGCATAGAAATTACATTAGAGCTAGAAGGCCCAGCTTATGAAAATTTATAAACTTAAATACTTGTGCACGCTACGGTTAAAAACAATTTCTAAAACTTATACTGAAAAAACTGGATGCAAGTACAGTAAATAATACCAAAAAAACCAGTAATTTAGCAGAAAGGTTAACATTTTTTACTAGTCTATAAAACTTAAATTTATAATTTAATCAATTTATAAAATTTAAAAAATAGACTTTCAGATCTTTAGAAATAATTATTGCATTTGTTTATAATTGCATTTAATCAATAAAATTTTAAAATAATTCTTAATGATTTTCTCTGATGTATATATTTTTTAAAATTACATTTATCTCATACATATTTTTTTAATCCTAGAATCTTGTGGTTCTTATTACGGGAGGTGGTTCTGGACTCGGAAAAGCAACTGCTGAGAGATTGGTTAAACAAGGAGCAAAAGTAGTTATTTGTGATTTGCCAACTTCAAAAGGAAATGATGTTGCAAAAGATTTAGGAACAAATTGTGTTTTTACACCAACAAATGTATTCTTTAATTAACAGTTGGTGATTAAATTTCACTTATAATTTTTATTGATTATATTAATTTAATTTATTAGGTGACATCAGAAACAGATGTGAAGAATGCCTTGAATACCACAGAAGAAAAATTTGGTAAATTGGATGCTGCTATAAACTGTGCTGGTATTGGAGTGGCTCTTAAAACATATGATTATAAACGAGACATTCCACATAGTTTAGAAGATTTCTCTAAAGTAATTCAGGTAAAGAAAATATCTGGAGAAAAATAATTTGGTAATTGTTGAGTTTATAGCTAAATAATTAAATTTTTTGAATTTGTAAGTAATTAAAACAGAAGCTAAACGTTGAGCAATCATGAGTACAATTCGTTCGGTTAAGGTAAACACATTCCCACAAAAATAATTCATTTTCGTTATAAAATTAATTTAAATATAATACTAATTTAGTAGAGAAGTCCTTCTAGTATTGGAAATGCATTATACACCGTCGATTAATCGTATTAAAGTAATATTAATTAAATAATAGTATTTTCATTTAATATTACTAAAATACTCAGATTCTAACGTTTATCGTTAGAATCTGAGTATTTTGTTTAGATTTTGTATTTCTAAAACCCAGACAAAATATAAGTTAATGAAAAAATCTGAACACGCTTTATCTACAGAACTAAGTTCAATCGATATGAATTTCTCATATATAAATCATGAAAAATTGTGTTTTGATAACCTGAAATTTTGATATATATTATATTTTAATTATAATTTATATTATGAATAATTAATATAGGTATTTATAATTATATTAATTTTTTATGCTATTGTATTATTAAATAATATTATAATTGAAATTGAATCTTTATAAAGAAACTAGGCAAATCATGGCAACTGCTCTCTGCTTTTGGGCTACTACTTTTTCCCTTTCCTGGGGTGCATGTACTTCAAATTGATCCAAGATTACTCTGATTGTTCAAATCATCTTTACAAATGAACTATAGCAATCTGATCAATCTGTATACAAATGCCATCTAGGATCGACTGAATCATGATCAAACTAATCTGAGTGGAGGGTGGGAGGATAAAAAAGATTAAGGATGGCGACCTCTGTAATGCCAAGATTATAGTTGAGAGGAAAAAAAAAATACGTTTAACTGTCGAAATGAAAATTATTTAAAACTTATCATTAAATAAAACTTTATAAATGGTAAGAAAAACATCGTTATTAAAATATCCAATAAACTGAGATGGAAAAGTAAATATTAAGAGACAATTTTGCGAGATTATGGCAAGAATGCATGGTGTGTACTCTCCCATTTTGCCATTTTGTGAGCAATTTCATTCATAGAATAAATATGATTTGATCTTACTTGTATACTTTCTGTCACCTAAAACATATGACAAAAGTGATCTGTATCACATGACAAACATTGATCCAATCTCGCAGATTGATCCATCTGAAACAAAAAGTTTGTGACCCCTAGTGACCTGTTGTTAAATAATAGAAAAATTGTAAATCAAAAGGGATTTTATATATATATAGTATATATAGAAACAATTGATATAGAATTGCAGAAGGATCCAATGATAATGAAGATGATCAACTTGAACAACCAGAATATTCAAGAAGAAAATCCAAAAGTGGAATTATTGGAAAATGGTTCAGAAATAGATGCACAATGGTGAGCTAAAAAGATAAAAAAGAAAAATCAGTAATTTTGCTAAGCACAATGCTTCAAGATGCAATTTTTTAACTGGACAAGAAAAATAAATCTGAAATTACAATATTTTACAATTAAACCAAAGAAGGTGTTGATACTATGATGAATTGACAAACAGCAAAAGCAGTATACATGCAAAAGACAAACAAAAGGTTGGTCTATGGTTGTATTCTACAATGTTCTTGACATTGTAGCACTCAATGTATATGTATTGTACACATTGGTGAATCATACATACAATGCAAACAGATGTGACAAAAGACAGCTGTTCTCAAAAAATTTATGCAAGGAATTGATACAAATCAACATGAGAAGAAAATATAATACAGTCAGAAATTTCTGCAAGTCAACTAACTGTAGAAGCAATGATATAGTACTGGATGTCAGTTGCCGTAGATGAACAACTGTGGTAGAAGCAAAAAAAAACTGAAAAGATGTTTCATTTGCCCTTCAAACAAAGATAGGAAAATGGAAAAATTTATAAACAAAATTTATAATAAATAAATAAAATTTTGTAACATGCAAAATAAATAATAAATTGCAAAAGCTATCAACTTTAAATGCAAATTAAAAAGTTCTAATATATAATTGAGACCAGTAATGTATTCAAAATTGTGACCAAAAATCAGTATTCTGTTCATTAAACTGTCTGAAATTGATGATAAAAAATTTGAGAGAAATTTACTTTAATTTTTGGTTAAAAAAAGCAACATTAGCATAGAAATTACATTAGAGCTAGAAGGCCCAGCTTATGAAAATTTATAAACTTAAATACTTGTGCACGCTACGGTTAAAAACAATTTCTAAAACTTATACTGAAAAAACTGGATGCAAGTACAGTAAATAATACCAAAAAAACCAGTAATTTAGCAGAAAGGTTAACATTTTTTACTAGTCTATAAAACTTAAATTTATAATTTAATCAATTTATAAAATTTAAAAAATAGACTTTCAGATCTTTAGAAATAATTATTGCATTTGTTTATAATTGCATTTAATCAATAAAATTTTAAAATAATTCTTAATGATTTTCTCTGATGTATATATTTTTTAAAATTACATTTATCTCATACATATTTTTTTAATCCTAGAATCTTGTGGTTCTTATTACGGGAGGTGGTTCTGGACTCGGAAAAGCAACTGCTGAGAGATTGGTTAAACAAGGAGCAAAAGTAGTTATTTGTGATTTGCCAACTTCAAAAGGAAATGATGTTGCAAAAGATTTAGGAACAAATTGTGTTTTTACACCAACAAATGTATTCTTTAATTAACAGTTGGTGATTAAATTTCACTTATAATTTTTATTGATTATATTAATTTAATTTATTAGGTGACATCAGAAACAGATGTGAAGAATGCCTTGAATACCACAGAAGAAAAATTTGGTAAATTGGATGCTGCTATAAACTGTGCTGGTATTGGAGTGGCTCTTAAAACATATGATTATAAACGAGACATTCCACATAGTTTAGAAGATTTCTCTAAAGTAATTCAGGTAAAGAAAATATCTGGAGAAAAATAATTTGGTAATTGTTGAGTTTATAGCTAAATAATTAAATTTTTTGAATTTGTAAGTAATTAAAACTTTTACAATTAATATATTATCTGTCTACTGCTTAAAGTCACAAAACATGACACTTAAGTAAAATATAAACTATTTATCTTAAATTTTACTAATTTATTTTTTATGTAATTATAAACAGTACAAAAATCTTTGGCTTATGCAAGATTAATTACCAAATAAAGGAAGTAACTTGACATCCGAAAAATTATTTAAAATACAAATTTACAGTGTTCTTGACACACTATTGTGTCAAATAGATTGGCATTATGAAAAAATGAAAACTATCTGTGACAATTTTTGCTTTCTCTGTGGTTCGTCTTTACAATACACGAGTGTTGCTGATTTAAAAAAATCGGCTGCAGATCTCGCTATTAAATATAGCAAAGATTTAAAAAAGTACGAATTCACAAGTGGAATTGAAAGTTTTAATTTTGAAGTAACGACTCTTATACAATATAGAAACTGTATCTCCACTTAATATTCTACAGGCTCTTTGTGATTTTGGTTTAATTGAGTCTTACCCAAATATCAATGTCGCTCTTCGAATATTTCTAACTCTCCGTTTCTATTGCTTTGTGTGAGAGAAGTTTTAGCAAGTTAAACTTAATAAAAAATTATTTAAGATCAACTATCGGACAAGAACGATTATCCAATATTTCTATTATTTCAATAGAATACAGTATCATTAAAAATATTAATTATGAAAGTGTAATTAATGAATTTGCTGAAATGAAAGCCAGAAAAATTCAATTAAAATAAATCTTATTAAAAATCTTTTGTAATGTATTTGTTTTATTATTTTCCCAAAACCAAATAAATTAAGGGACCTAAATGCAAATTCTTGTACAGGGCACAGGAATGGCTAGTTACAGCTCTGTTAAATACAATAGTTATTATTAGAATTCCATAAATATTCTGATAACTTTTAGAATTTGATTTATATTTCGGAGATATTTCACTATATCAATGCCAATTTTTCTTGTGTTATAAGATATTAGAGCACAGTCATGACTTTAATATGGATGAGGTTAATTTTAGTTGAACAGCTATTATCCTAAGGAAACTTGGAGAAAATACAGTGGAACCTTGCTTAACGAGCATAATTCATTCCAGAATGTTACTCGTAATGTGAAACACTCGTTAACCTGTCCCGTGTTGTTCCTGAATATTTTTGTGTTGACCTCATTTGACCTGCCCAGTTGACCCTGAACATATTCGTTTCTGCATCAGAACATTTTTGATACTAGATGTTGCTATTTGTCATAATTTTTATATTAAAACGAACTTTGGAAATATAATNATTTCTGAATAAATTTCATAATGAAAGTATAATTTCTTTATTATATATATATTATTAATTTTTTTTAATAGGTTTATTTGATACTCCTTTACTTCGTGGTCTTCCTGATAAAGTAAGAACATATTTAGCAGAAACTATACCATTTCCTCGTCGTCTTGGTAATCCAGAAGAATATGCACATCTTGCACAGTTTATTATTGAAAATCCAGTTATTAATGGAGAAGTTATAAGATTAGACGGGGCACTTCGAATGAATTAAAATCTTCACTTAGTTTACACTGAAATTTGATTTTGTATTGAGAAGACTTGATGATAGCTTGGAGAAAATTTTCAGTTAGGATATTAAAATTTTAAAATATATGGAGTAAATGTAAAATTTATATAGAAAATCGTTTTCTCAAAATAAATATTTTTGTTAAATAATATGAGTATTATTGAAAATATAATTTATGTTCAATTTACATAGTATGGCAGATACTCATATAATGCAGGCAACATGTTTCTCGTTATAGGAAATCACTTTATTGAGACATGCATTATCTGAAAATTTATGCAAGTTTAAACCTAGGCTAGAAGTTGAAGAAGAAAACTTATATTTCTGGATGACAAAATTGAATTTTTTATGAGTACTAGTTGCAGTTTTTTCATTGTGTTATACAAATTTATATAAGGAATGCATTATCAGGAGTTCCCTGCATTTGATTTACATGATTAAGATTTAACAGACTAAAATGTTAATTTTTAAATATTGATATTATACAANCTCATTATGCAAAACATTGCTCATTAAGTGAGTCATTATTTTACAATTTGTTTTGCTCATTGTGTGAAATACTCATTATGTGAGGTGCTCATTAAATGAGGTTCCACTGTACTTATTAGATAGTTCATCTTTTGTTCCTATACCAAATTTCTTACAAATCTCTTTGCCCGTCAGAATCACTGCAGACCTCACCAGAGTTTCCTTTGGTTTCTTCCTCAAATACTGAAGTTGAGTTCCCTCACAGTAATATTAATGATTCTCAGTCTAAATAAATAAACTCCATTTGCGAGCATGTAGGGTCCTTCTTGCAGAACTTAAGTTACAGCAAAATAAATAAACTGGATAGAAACTTAAAAAACCAAAAATTAAAATTAATAGGAATTTCCAAATTATAAGAAACAAGTTTTACAGATGAATAGAAGATATACTCCAATATTAACTCCATTGAATATAGTCATAGATATTGATTATTTAAGGCCAAATGATATGCCAGATTATATTGGGAAATAATATGGCTATTATTTAATAATTAAATATTAAGTAATTTTTCTACATTATAGCACATTATAATCCAACAGATTGTTTAGCCTTAATCAAAAATCAGGTTAGTGGATGTTTATATCTGTATTGATTAATTATAAGGTTTTGTCATGATGTCAGAACCAGGATCAGACAACCTTTTGACAGTGTCATTACTGGAGAAATACTACCCACCCAGGAATTCAAAAGGTTGATGATTACTGGGATTTGGATTGAAGCAGGTATATGGGAGTGTCTCCAAATCCAGTTTCTGGATGTTGCAGGTAGTTGAATGATCCATAAAAAACATGTACAGTACTGTCCTGCAAACACAAGATTCCTGATCAGATTAGATTGTTTCCTTCACAATATGTTCAGTTTGTTTTTAGAACCCGATGAGGGTAAGCACTAGTCATGTCAAAATGATTGGTAAAGAATTCTGATAAATGATACAATAGTCATATTTTTGCTTGAAAATGCCACTGACCAGAAGTTTTTGCCAGGGCATGTCCATATGCTTTTATTGTTTGAATGTTCGGTTTGTTTCTGGAATATAGTGTGTCTAGATTTCATCACAGGTTATGATACAGTTCAAGAAAGTTAGCCCTCAAAATCAAAATGTTCCTTCAGTTCATAGCAAATTCACTTTCTCTTGTTTCAGTTGAAGAAGGTGATTTACTTCGTATCCATTGTGTGCTAACCATTCAGAACTATAGATGATTATGAGTGATGGTGTCAAGAGTTCTCAGACAGATCCATCTCCACTGCAAGTTTGTGGCAGGTTATCTAATGATTATCTGGGATTAGGTACTCTACATGGTCAATATTTACAGGTATGACTGTAAATATTGGAACAATTTGGTACAGTTTTTGACCAAAATCATCATTTTTGATGTCTGTCTCTCCTTGAAATATTTACACTGTTCAGTTGTGTTATTGTGGCTGAGTGTCTCTTCACCATATTGGCTTGAAGTTGTCAGTGAATTTTTGCTGATTTAACATTTTTACATATTTTCTTCTTTATATGTCTGGATCTAAAAGATTTGGATCAATTTGAATGCCCTTTATATATACAGTAAGAGCCCGCTTAATGCGGGGACGTGTTCCTAGATGACAAAACGCTAAATGAAACAGTGTTAAATGAGGTCATTTTAACACAGAGTAAATAGGGAAAGGGGAACATGCAACCAAAAATAAACAGATTTTAATTTAATTTTAAGTTATTTTTATATTAATTTGCATAATAATATATGTTAAATAACACACAAACATATGCACACAGAAATGTAAAGTTCATTTTTTAAATAAATATTTTACTGGCCACTCAAAAGTTTATTGTGAATCTATTTTCATTTTTTGTGATGAAGGTCCTGGCTTTTCTGAAATTGTTGTTTTTTGTGATAAAAAGCCATGTTATTTCATTTGTTGCTTTTTTCTTTCCTTAAGCAAATGTTGGTAGCAGGAGTGCAAAAGCAAAACACTTCATTTTGCTTTTGCACTCCTTCAAAATATGGATCATTTGCTCCAATTTGATCAACAATTTCAGTTATCATTATCAAACTTTTACTAAGGAAATCTGTAGAGAAAATTTTTGGGTTCTTCACTTGCAGAATCACTATTTTCTAGTTCTACCTGAATTCCTTGTTCTGCCAGTTCTTGAAGGTCGTCATTCGTAAAGCTCTCACCAGAAACATGCAGTAACCCCTCTATCCTGCTTGTCTACATCTCCTAGTCTTGCTGTATCAGTTAGGTCGACAATTTGGTCAACCTAACGATACAGCAATAGGCTCTTCTTGTTAAGAATTGTTGGGTACCTTCAGCCATAACTTCTTTCACACTGTTCATGCATTTATCAGTCAATTCTTGCCAAGTGAAGTCGATATTGCCTATGGCATTCATAATGTTATATTTTTTCCAAAATTGCACAAAAGAAACATAGATTTAAGGGAAGTAAAGCACTACGACTAATTGCTACCTTTTGCTGATTGGTTTGTGTTTGTAAATAATCATATCATATATGAATCAATGAAATGCCACAATAATTTGAATTGGTGTAAATTTTGATCTTTTTATAAGGCTTTGAGCAGACCACGTTATATCAAATCATTGTTAATCAAGGCAGCATTAAGCAGGGTTTTACTGTATTTCATTAATATTTTGATAGTGTTAATAGTATTTAATCCTTCTAAATCATTTTTATTTCACTGATTTTAGAAATATATTTTTAACTGAATAATTTAAGTTAAACTTTCTTATATTTTATTTAGGTAAATGCTGTTGGTACATTTAATGTTATAAGACTAGCAGTTGGTCTCATAGGAAAAAATACTCCTGATGCTGATGGTCAAAGAGGAGTTATTATAAATACTGCTAGTGTTGCAGCTTTTGAGGGACAAAAAGGACAAGTGGCATATTCAGCAAGTAAAGGTGCCATTGTTGGAATGACATTACCAATTGCTAGAGACCTTTCTACTCAAGGAATCCGTTGCTGTGCAATTGCACCAGGTAAACAAACTTGTTTTTTTATAAATAACAAATCTCTCAATGTTTAAAAAAAACACATCTTTTTGATTTGTTTTTTAAAATGTTTGCAAAATTTCAAAATTTTTAGATGATAATACATTTAATAGTATTTGAACTACAACCACTGGGAAAAAATACTTAAACATAATGTAAGAAAATAAAATCATTTACTTTGAGCTCATTTTATAAGAAAGTAAAAATGTAATGATCAAAACAAAAAACATTTTATTCATTGGGTTATAAGTGTTAATCACTTTAATTTCATATGAATAATCCAAACCATTTTTGCAAAAATAAATGTTTACATGAAGCAATATTGGAAAAAAGTTTTTGAACAACAACAATAATAAAAAAGGAATCACATGCAAAATAATACAACTTAATACAGGAAATCCTCATTAATTTGAATTCAGATAGTTTGAAATCCTGTTAGTTTGTAATTGTACTATTTGTTTCAGTTGAGGATATAGAGATTTACACGCTAAGGAATTTTGTTAGTTTAGAAATATGGCTGATTCAAAATTCAAAGGGAAAATTCTGTCTGAACTGTGATTTGCATATGTTAACTTGCTCATTTAAATTGAAGTGCCTCCATACTAAAAGAAAATAGACCAACAACAACTCTAATCTGGTCAACATGGCTTTGCTTTTACAATAACACATTTTCTTGTATCACCTTGTCCACAGAATACCCTTTTTTCTCTTATCTCATAAAAAATGGCTGGGTTTCTGGATTGCAAGTTTGGGCTATGAGTAGCAGATAAATTTAGAACAGTGTTAAAATACATTCTTCCAACTGTTTGCATATTCAAAAACTTTTTCCAATTCTGCATGATGTAAAAATTTTTTTTGGGAAAATGATTTGGTTTATTTATATGAAATTAAAGTGATTAACAGTTAATAACTAAATGAATAAAGTATATACAGTTGGTGATCAGTTAATGAACATAATCCGTTCCAAGATCATGTTTGCTATCTGAATTGTTCATTAACCGATTATTGATTTACAATAGATTTTTATGGTAATTTGATTAATTTGTTCTGGTGACACCAATAAATAAATAAATAATATACTTTCTTACTAGGTTTATTTACATGTAATAACAAACTAAAAAGCAATCTCTCCATTTTTTTCATGGATGGCATCTTTTTTTCTTAGAAGTGATTTTCATTACTCCTTTATCTGCTTGAGTCTTTTTGATTATATCTTTATTAGCTAAGATTATGCTTACTGTAGACCTGTTGAAGCCATACCGCCTAGCAACATCAGACATCTTCCCACACTCTACTTTGGTTATTATCTCTTGCTTAGTTTCTATAGTGATCACGGTTCTTGACAATCCATTCTTTTTAGGCCCCATAATATTATCAATTTTCTTAAATAAAAAGTTCAGAAAAGCACTTACAAAAATTCAGAGAATAGAAATTAATTAGTGCCAAAAAGGTTATGTATACAACTGTGAAAGTCTTGTTCCATAAATCATTCATAGATGGATGCTGTTAAAATATAGTTTTACAAATGTTAAATGCACCATCGCTTCGTCTTGTGTTTGTTCTGTGAGGTGTTTGTTATCCTAACATGTGTTTGTTGTTTGAACATAAAAATCTTTCGTAAAAGTGTTTGTTGTCCAATTTGTTTACAGTCTGAATTGTTCATTAATTTAATAAGCATTCTCTAGTAGCTGAGTACGTAAAACCACCAAACTCTGGTAGTTAGTTGTGGGTTTGGGCATGGCCAATGGGTTGCCCGTGTGGAGTTCTCTGGGTTTTCTTCACATTAGTTACATTTAAATAGGGTCCAGCTTCCCATAAGAAGTCTTGGGATGCATTCTCTCAGCAGATCTCTCCCCCTTGTGTTGTGTTGCCATAATCAAATAAATCAAACTAATTCTAATGAGCAATTCTTTTAGTGGTAGTCTTATCCTATATATCATACTTTTCCTGTTAGCAACAGAGTTGTGTCGGTCACCTATCTAACTCCATTCAGGGGAAAATTTTGAATTCAAGTAACATGATTTCCTTTCTAAACTGTAGGTTTGTATATAGTTAATCTAGGCTTCTTGCCCCTAAGCTTTACATATCTGGTTTCAACTTTCATGTATGTAACCCATTTCTCAAGATTAATGAAGGACAGACAGGACAACAATTGGAATTTATAGGTATACAACTTTTTCAAATTGAAGCCCATTAATTTTCCTATAAATGCGATATTTAAGAGAATATACTTTCCATATAGTTTATACAATCTATTGCCAAAATTAAACAGTTTATTATCACACAAATGCAATTATTCTTACATTTTTGTTTTTTTTTATTTCTTTAAACATGTTATACAAAGTCTTTTGGATATTAAGGTTAGCAACTTCGATTATGTGCGTGGTCATCACAACCTGTCTAACATGAATTGTTTTTCAAATAATAATAGTATACCAGTATTAATTAGTAGTAGTCATTGAGCATTCTCTCCTGGGAGGAGGTCAATGACTACTTTTAGTTGAATTAACTTCAACTCCCTTCTGCAACAGTCCCTTCTTTCTATTAGACCAGTGGTATGGTGGCATTCAAATAGGAAAATTACATAATACAAGATAACTGGCTTTAAATATTTTGTACATTTTCCATGAAATTTGATATGTTGGCAGATTATCATTTGATATTCAGCTGTGAATGGTACTGTTTCTTAATGTTAACATTAGGAAAAAATGTGATATGTTAAAAAATTTAAGTTATCACATTTTCAATTGGTCTCTATGTGACCAATGAAATTGTGCAATTTCCTATTGTGGTAATATGACAATGGTAGGCTGAAATAACCAAACTCTTTATATGGTTTTCGTTTTAATTTATGTTATATTATATTATTTGACTTAGATAACTACAAAGGTTACCTTACATAAGAATTTATCACACCAAGTGCCCAATTTAACATTTTTAAAATGTGTTAGGTTGGATACTTGATGTGATAAATCCTTACATAAGATAACCTTTGTAAATATAAATCAAATACTATAAAGTAATGTAATAGAAAGGTTAGAAGTATAAAATAATCTAATAATAATAATAATAATAATCTTTGCTACTGATATTTTTTGCCCAAGCAACATTGGGCCCATCTGCTAATATTTCTATAAATTTCATTGTAACACTGCAATCTCTGTTTTTAAATAATTTTTTTCAAAAAATTGCAGACAAATGCCAAAATAATCAAATACATTAACAAGAAATACTCTTGAGATTATGAAAAAGTATTATTTAATCTGTTATGAAGAATTAGTGTTTTTCTTAATACATGATGTTTTCATATATTTAAATTATGAATATGAATAAATGCATATTTAGGATTTTTTCACTTTGAATAAATTGACCAAAACAGCCAACAAGAAGAGCATCTTTTGAAGTAGGAACTGCTATGAGGTGCAGTCAAAAAGTTCCAGGACTGGTGACATGGTGCCAGCCCTGGAACATGATCAGCCACATGCTAAACTTGTGCAAACTAGGATGTGTAATAGACATCGTTGTTTAGCTTTCCATTTCGTGCCATTATTGTATATAGTTCTTGTTTCTTGCTATTTAGATTTAGATCCATGTTCTCATTGATTTGTGATTTTCATTGCTTTGTAAAATGAATTATTTTAAGGAACTGTGTATGTGTGTGTGTGTGAACTATGAAATGTGTGTGAAACTTGGCAAGACTGTAACAGAAAAGAAAGTGATTACAGAAAATGAAATGTGGATTTATGACTGACCCTGAAACCAAACAATAATCAATTCCATAGAAAAATTGTGCCTCACCCAGACCAAAGAAGGTTCACAAAGTGAGGTGCAATCTCAAGAGCATACTCATAATTTTTTTTATAAGGAGGATATTATTCTTTGAGAATTTGTTACACAAGGCCAAACTATGAATCAAAAGTTTTATATGGATGTTTTGAGGTGTCTGCGTAAAAATGTCAGATGAAAAAGACCTCTGGAAAGCTCAGAACTGGTTGTTGCATCATGATAATGCCCCTGCTCATTCAACAGTTTCTTGCAGAAAATAAAATGGCCATGGTTTCCCACACACCTTATTCACCAGACTTGGCACTATGTAATTTTTTTCTATTTCCACAACTGAAAAGTGCTGAAAGGATGGTGATTTGAGAACATTGATGACATTCAAGCAGAATGCTTAACAACATCACAAAAAAAGAGTTCCAGGAATATTTTGAAAACTGGGAGAAGCATTGGAATGTTCGTATAGCTGCAGAAGGAACTTATTTTGAAGGTGATAACTCAATAAATTAATGTGTATGTCAGACATTTTGTATTGGAACAGTCCTGAATCTTTTTCACTTCACCTCATATATTATCACACATTTAATCATCAAGTTTATTATCACTTTTTCGAACCTCATTTTACATTTTAAAAATAATAATCCTTAATAAAGTTGTACAATAAAATAACATTATATTTTTGTATAATATGCATATTGCCAGATAAAATTTTTAAACTTTCTGAAAAAAATAGCTGAAAATCCCAAACTTTTGAGTTGTGAAATCTTCTAATTTTGCTGATACTGTATTTTGTTATATATATATATATAGTATACTAAATAATATTGTTTAATCCTCCTACATACCTGACAGAATGATTTTCAGTAAAAGTTTCAACAAAATATTAAGCAAAATTAGATTATTTCAGTTTAGTATATAATAGGGGTGCCCAGACATTTTGCTGTAAGAGCCCTAGCCTAGCTGAAAATATTGGGAGCTGCACCTAAAGTTCTTTGTATAAAAAAAATTTCAGAATCATAATGTATATATTTTGACAATTAAAGCTGTTACATTAAAGTAAGCTGTTTTTACATATTTATTACATTTTTAAAAAACATGAGTTGACTGTGGCTCTTGTGTATTTACAAGATACAGAAATTTTAAAAAATAACAAATATTTTTTATTTATTAGTTGAGCAATAATTAACAACTCTATTGTTAAAGGAAAAGTATGATGTACAGGGACAAGCCACTACTAATTTGAGGTGGAATGTGTATATTTTAAATTAAATTAATTAAAAATATGATTAAAAGTTGCAGCCCGGCATTGTAATGATGTCACAATAAATAATTGCTCATTCTAGGGTCCAATATAAAATTTCTACTAGACATAGAATTATTAGCATTGGAGAAAAACTGCTGGTTTTTAATTAGAGTTTATCATTTATCATATAAGAAATAGTTATTGTGAATGAAAATTGTTGAATAAAATTCATTTTCTTTCTAAGTTGATAAGTTCACTTTTAAAATTACAGTAGACCCCCCTATAATGCTTAGATGCATTCCACTTTATAAGAATTTTACGTTGTAGGAATTCTTAAATACATGAGCCAATCACAGCCTGACACGTGTGAAGTTTACGGACTAAGGCTGTTTGAAAGGTTTTCTTCTGTAAAATTAACTGATTCTAGACTAATTCGACTCAACATTTCCAAAACACGTATAATTTTTTGGGAATAATCCGTATAAACTATGCTATAAAGAAAAAATTGTAGGATTACTTACTGATTGTGCACCATTCAAATACGCCGTTGCTTACGCTTGTTTTCGTCACGAAGCAGGGCACCAAACGGCGGGCGCGTTTTCTGATAAATTATTTTTCTGCGAAAAATTCGTTGACCTTTGGAGACATCATTAATAGAAATAATTTTTATGGCCATTGAATAAGAAATGTTTCTTTCACAAGAAATGTATAAAATTAGTGCTGTATTAGACTTACAGTACCTACTTTACATACTGTACAGACGATAGTAAACTCAACTTACTTGCTTAAACTCTCCGTAGCATGGCGCTGGACAGCGGAAAGTATATATATAATTATAATAAAGTTACACTAAATTAAGTTAATATATAATTATATATACAGTACCTAATTTATATATAATACTGTACAGACGATAGCAAACTCAATTTACCCGCCTAAACTTTCTGTAGCGTGGCGCTGGATGGCGGAAAGTAGTTTGGCTGCTCATCCACTATTGGTCCAGATTCGATCAATCTTGTCGCGACACAAGTCAGCGACGATGTTTTACGAGTCCCTTTATACGAATACTGCCGCAATTTTTTCGCTACGTTATAGGAATTTTCATTATAGGAACCCACGTTATAGGGGGGTCGACTGTAAATCTTAATTTATAAAATTAAAAAATGTTTTAAAATATTTTCTTTTCACAGTTTTTTGTAGTAATAATAATGATGATAATTTTATATTTTATTCAAAAAATTGAATATAGAAAGTCTAAATGAATTTTGTATTTTTATTATAATTTCTGAATAAATTTCATAATGAAAGTATAATTTCTTTATTATATATATATTATTAATTTTTTTTAATAGGTTTATTTGATACTCCTTTACTTCGTGGTCTTCCTGATAAAGTAAGAACATATTTAGCAGAAACTATACCATTTCCTCGTCGTCTTGGTAATCCAGAAGAATATGCACATCTTGCACAGTTTATTATTGAAAATCCAGTTATTAATGGAGAAGTTATAAGATTAGACGGGGCACTTCGAATGAATTAAAATCTTCACTTACTTTACACTGAAATTTGATTTTGTATTGAGAAGACTTGATGATAGCTTGGAGAAAATTTTCAGTTAGGATATTAAAATTTTAAAATATATGGAGTAAATGTAAAATTTATATAGAAAATCGTTTTCTCAAAATAAATATTTTTGTTAAATAATATGAGTATTATTGAAAATATAATTTATGTTCAATTTACATAGTATGGCAGATACTCATATAATGCAGGCAACATGTTTCTCGTTATAGGAAATCACTTTATTGAGACATGCATTATCTGAAAATTTATGCAAGTTTAAACCTAGGCTAGAAGTTGAAGAAGAAAACTTATATTTCTGGATGACAAAATTGAATTTTTTATGAGTACTAGTTGCAGTTTTTTCATTGTGTTATACAAATTTATATAAGGAATGCATTATCAGGAGTTCCCTGCATTTGATTTACATGATTAAGATTTAACAGACTAAAATGTTAATTTTTAAATATTGATATTATACAAAATTTTTAAAATATGTTTATAGAATTTATCATTTTAAATTAAAAATTTACAACAAACATGCTATAGCAACAAAAATTGTATTATTTACTTATTTTCCTGATGCATTACATTACTAATATATTATAAATGACAATTATCATTAAGTTTTTAGTGGCATCTAATTTCATGTTCAGTCATTGCAAACAAAATATTTAGCAAAAACAGGATATGGCAATGGCAATTTTTCACTTTCTGTATTAAAACATGCATTGTTTAATTATAAAAATTCATAATGCTCTTAACATAAAGAATGTTTAGGCTAATTTAATTATTTATTGAGGTATTGTATACAATATTTTTGGCCTAATTGTTTAATAATTTAGCTGTACTTATCTTGAACAGTGACGCTAGAGCTTCATGGGGCCCAGGCAAATTTCAATTAAGGGCCCCATGTACAATGTTGACTTCAACATTTTTTTCTGAATGAAATTTTTGGAGGAAATATTTTCTTGTAATAAACTGGTTTGGGGTTCCATGCTGTTGCCATCTTTTGCCCATAGCATAACGTGTCAGTGATCTTGAATTAAGAAGGGTAATCGAAAATGATTCAACATTGTCAAAATGACAATAACTTTTAGATTAAAATTATCGAAAATTACATTTTAAGGTGTGGTGGATTTAAGACTGGACCCCTTCTCACTGTCAATTGTGCATGCAGGCTAGCCACTCATGCACATTTACTAGTCTATTACAAGTAAATTGGTACCTTCTGTAAATGGTATTTGATGTACTGGTACCTACGCTTAGGTGTAGGTTGTCAGGTTTTGCATTTTTCTTTTGCCTGTAAGACAATTTCTTCCTTTTCCCCTCTCTCATCCATATATATCAAAGGATTTTATTTTAAAACTTCCAGAGTATTGTAATTACAACTAGAATATTCTAACTTTGAAAATGCTGTTGATATATATTAAAATTGAAAGAATTTGGTAACTTAGATGAACTGTATGAGGAATTTTTTGAGTGTCGGAGTATTTTATTAGTGTGTATAAATTGTCAAAAGTGATGTTGATAAGGCTAGTTTTTTCCAGTAATGAAGAATAAATGGACAGATGTTAGAAACAGGAGCCATCCAGAGTTAATCAAAGTGGAACTACAGATTGTACACAGTTTCCCTTTAACTTTTAAGCAATTTTACCAATTTGCAAAAGGATGAAAAATTATTAAGAGCAGCTAAACCAGGAGAGAAATATTAGAAAGAATAAATCACATGTAAGTTAATGTAAACAATGTTCTATACAATGTAATAAAATGTTCTATTTGGTAGAAAATATCTTTTTTTCTGAAAAAAGCTTGGAAACCCTATCCATCAAACACATTTTTGATGGTCTGATGGCTAAGTGGTTAATGGTCAGCCTATCACTCTGGGGAACCCAAAATCGAACCGAGTGTGTTGAAAAACCTCAGAAATTTTTCTGGGTGGTCCACCCAGATATGACAAGCGCTATTTCTCACCACCCAGCCTCCCCATTTTAGACCTTATCAAACCTATAATAGGCTATATGGACTATAACATTTACCTAGTGTAACTGCCTTTTTGAGTTTTTGCACCTTATCTATGGGCTCTGGCACTTATTAATCCTGGTTTTATTGCATTTTAAGGAATACTAAATAAAATATTTCCAAGTATGCTGTTCCTCTTCGCAGTAGTTATTTTTCTTTTTCCTTCCTGCATCCATATATACAATACTCTCTAGGATGTAACGTATGAAAATGTAAAAATAAGTTGAATTTAATGTGTTGGAATTTGTTAAATTATTATTAACTAGTGCACCCGAGTTTCCTAATACATTTATACAGTATATATATTCTTATACAGTATTGGATAACCAACCGTATCAAGTGAATATCGGGAGAAAGTGGTTTGCCACAGATCAATTATACCACGGCCACAGATTGTCTCTCTAATCTGTGACCGCGGTTGTACAGTCATATGATCACGTAATGCTAGTTATGGTTACGTGACCAAATAGTTCCAGGTTTATGGAGGTTCAGCAGCGGTCATCCTAACTAACTTTAATTTAACTTCACTTTATTCTGCACTAAAAAGTAAATGAGTTTATTTTTTTACTTCTAAATGATTCGATCATTTGAAGGCAAAACTTTTTAATACTTTTTATACAATACTTTTAAAATTTATTAAAAACAACTTTTGGAATTTCCCAGTCTTTTAATTCATCTCCCTACGTGTGCCAGTTGATTGTCAGTGATTGTAAGTGAATGTTACAGTAAATTATAAAAACCACAGTGTAAGTAGGTTAAAGCTATAAATAAATATCATAACTTGAAATAATTAAAGCTTTATTCAGCATGGTACAACGTGGTAGGGTGGCCGAGCGGTCTAAGGCGCTGGTTTAAGGCACCAGTCTCCTCGGAGGCGTGGGTTCGAATCCCACCCCTGCCAGTGTTTTTTATTTGTCCTTTCCTTTTTTTTTTGTTGTTGAATTACTGTATTTACATACTAAACCTTTGCATACCAATATTAAGAAATAAATAAACTTGTTTTTGCTATCAAAATNCTTGGCAAGACTGTAACAGAAAAGAAAGTGATTACAGAAAATGAAATGTGGATTTATGACTGACCCTGAAACCAAACAATAATCAATTCCATAGAAAAATTGTGCCTCACCCAGACCAAAGAAGGTTCACAAAGTGAGGTGCAATCTCAAGAGCATGCTCATAATTTTTTTTATAAGGAGGATATTATTCTTTGAGAATTTGTTACACAAGGCAAAACTATGAATCAAAAGTTTTATATGGATGTTTTGAGGTGTCTGCGTAAAAATGTCAGATGAAAAAGACCTCTGGAAAGCTCAGAACTGGTTGTTGCATCATGATAATGCCCCTGCTCATTCAACAGTTTCTTGCAGAAAATAAAATGGCCATGGTTTCCCACACACCTTATTCACCAGACTTGGCACTATGTAATTTTTTTCTATTTCCACAACTGAAAAGTGCTGAAAGGATGGTGATTTGAGAACATTGATGACATTCAAGCAGAATGCTTAACAACATCACAAAAAAAGAGTTCCAGGAATATTTTGAAAACTGGGAGAAGCATTGGAATGTTCGTATAGCTGCAGAAGGAACTTATTTTGAAGGTGATAACTCAATAAATTAATGTGTATGTCAGACATTTTGTATTGGAACAGTCCTGAATCTTTTTCACTTCACCTCATATATTATCACACATTTAATCATCAAGTTTATTATCACTTTTTCGAACCTCATTTTACATTTTAAAAATAATAATCCTTAATAAAGTTGTACAATAAAATAACATTATATTTTTGTATAATATGCATATTGCCAGATAAAATTTTTAAACTTTCTGAAAAAAATAGCTGAAAATCCCAAACTTTTGAGTTGTGAAATCTTCTAATTTTGCTGATACTGTATTTTGTTATATATATATATATAGTATACTAAATAATATTGTTTAATCCTCCTACATACCTGACAGAATGATTTTCAGTAAAAGTTTCAACAAAATATTAAGCAAAATTAGATTATTTCAGTTTAGTATATAATAGGGGTGCCCAGACATTTTGCTGTAAGAGCCCTAGCCTAGCTGAAAATATTGGGAGCTGCACCTAAAGTTCTTTGTATAAAAAAAATTTCAGAATCATAATGTATATATTTTGACAATTAAAGCTGTTACATTAAAGTAAGCTGTTTTTACATATTTATTACATTTTTAAAAAACATGAGTTGACTGTGGCTCTTGTGTATTTACAAGATACAGAAATTTTAAAAAATAACAAATATTTTTTATTTATTAGTTGAGCAATAATTAACAACTCTATTGTTAAAGGAAAAGTATGATGTACAGGGACAAGCCACTACTAATTTGAGGTGGAATGTGTATATTTTAAATTAAATTAATTAAAAATATGATTAAAAGTTGCAGCCCGGCATTGTAATGATGTCACAATAAATAATTGCTCATTCTAGGGTCCAATATAAAATTTCTACTAGACATAGAATTATTAGCATTGGAGAAAAACTGCTGGTTTTTAATTAGAGTTTATCATTTATCATATAAGAAATAGTTATTGTGAATGAAAATTGTTGAATAAAATTCATTTTCTTTCTAAGTTGATAAGTTCACTTTTAAAATTACAGTAGACCCCCCTATAATGCTTAGATGCATTCCACTTTATAAGAATTTTACGTTGTAGGAATTCTTAAATACATGAGCCAATCACAGCCTGACACGTGTGAAGTTTACGGACTAAGGCTGTTTGAAAGGTTTTCTTCTGTAAAATTAACTGATTCTAGACTAATTCGACTCAACATTTCCAAAACACGTATAATTTTTTGGGAATAATCCGTATAAACTATGCTATAAAGAAAAAATTGTAGGATTACTTACTGATTGTGCACCATTCAAATACGCCGTTGCTTACGCTTGTTTTCGTCACGAAGCAGGGCACCAAACGGCGGGCGCGTTTTCTGATAAATTATTTTTCTGCGAAAAATTCGTTGACCTTTGGAGACATCATTAATAGAAATAATTTTTATGGCCATTGAATAAGAAATGTTTCTTTCACAAGAAATGTATAAAATTAGTGCTGTATTAGACTTACAGTACCTACTTTACATACTGTACAGACGATAGTAAACTCAACTTACTTGCTTAAACTCTCCGTAGCATGGCGCTGGACAGCGGAAAGTATATATATAATTATAATAAAGTTACACTAAATTAAGTTAATATATAATTATATATACAGTACCTAATTTATATATAATAAATATATAATTATATGTACAGTACCTAATTTATATATAATTCTGTACAGACGATAGTAAACTCAATTTACCCGCCTAAACTCTCCGTAGCGTGGCGCTGGACGGCGGAAAGTAG
>NW_019384722.1:12106-51296 GCF_000671375.1 Centruroides sculpturatus | reverse complement strand
AATACTCTGGTAGGGTGGCCGAGCGGTCTAAGGCGCTGGTTTAAGGCACCAGTCTCCTCGGAGGCGTGGGTTCGAATCCCACCCCTGCCAGTGTTTTTTATTTGTCCTTTCCTTTTTTTTTTGTTGTTGAATTACTGTATTTACATACTAAACCTTTGCATACCAATATTAAGAAATAAATAAACTTGTTTTTGCTATCAAACTACGCTAAACCGAATTCTATCATTTATTATTATATTAGTAATAATTAATTTTGAAAAAGTACTGAACTTATAGAAATAATATATAAAAATATTACTATACTAGATTGTAGTATATAAACAATCTAACAATGCAAAATAACGTGCAACATTAAAAAATCTCTCTCTGTAATAAAAAATTCTCAAGTGAAAGAAAAAAACACTGGCAGGGGTGGGATTCGAACCCACGCCTCCGAAGAGACTGGTGCCTTAAACCAGCGCCTTAGACCGCTCGGCCACCCTACCACGTAACATTAACTTTAATAAAATTATAATTATTTCAAGTTTTTATATTTGTAGCTCTGACCTATTTCCATTATGTTTTTTTTAATCCATCGTGACATTCTTAACAGCCATAATTATGATATACCACTTATAATTTTGATGATTTAAATTTAACCAAACATTGCAAGGATATTAGTGAAAAATTCATTCAAACAGGGTTTTTCAGCATTGCACGAGTGTATTCATATGGTGCATCTTGTTCCAGTGCTAAAAAGATCGATACTTAAATATCCAAAGACAATAATTAATTCATTTAAAAATATCACGATAACAACAAATTAGTACATTAATAGCAAATTTAGTAACCATTAGAACAATTAATAGCAAAATAAATCATTCAACAAAAGGAATGTGACAATCGTACGGTAATTCAGTGACAATATCTAAGTTTTCAAACATCAGATCAAGATTTAAAATCACGAAAATGATCTTTATAAATCATATTGTTATACAAGATGCAAATGTCTTTTTAATTAAGGGCCAACATGATGCAGTTTGTTAAGTGATAGAGTACAGCGGCAATCCCTTATACTCATGAATATACTGTGTAATGGTTATTTCATACAGGAAAACGAGACGAAACACACGAAAAACAGATTTTATGAAATTTTTATGAAAACAAGACTAACGCATAAGACGATTCTCATTGTTATTCGCCACATGAAGCAGATCAATAGCGTAGTTAATTGTCACAGACCATCTGGTCTTGCTTGACTTAATGACATGAACATGGCATATTTCCATGCATATCAGCATTCAAGAATTCGTGAAGCAGCTGGTCTATGTGGACTAAAGCAGAGACAAATACACAAATACATTATGTCGCCATGACATGTTCTCTTTCTGATGTTATCTTCAACCAGCGTAACATGCAGAGGATGCCATATAGTGATCTGAGTGGTTCAGCATGACGTTAAATGGTGATCCCGTATTTATTAACGACACCGTGAATAGTAATCAATATCTGAATATTTTAAATACGACAAAGGATGAACGGCTTGATGACTTGCCATTGGCGCAACATCATTAGGTTTGGTACCAGATGGTGTGCCACCTCATTCCCGAACAGACGTAAGTCAGTAGCTCGCAGGAACCGTTGTATAGAACTACATGGGCCTATTTCATGGTCACCAAGTTCCTCAGACTTGATTCCTATGGATATTTTCTGTGTAGAATGACCTAAAAGCTACGGTATACGGGTCACCTAAACGCATAAAAATTAGTAAATCGTTTCGAACTCGGACTTACACAACGGATATACTCTTACCATTTTGAATACTTTAATTAACCATCCTTCCATTATCCGATAATAGCTAGGATGTTTATTTTGTATGACTATAAATTTAGAAACGATGAATTTAGCGATTAAAAATATAGTTATCTTTTTCTTCAATATTTTAGAACTTCCGAAAACAATTCACTCCCTTCCGGGATATGATCTGTAAATTAAATAAGACTGCGATGAAAATAATAGCTTGTGAGAAGTTTTATGAAACGTAACTTCAATTTATCAAGAGTTGGTTTTAAAAATTACAACATAGTTCAAAATTTATTCAGAACTCAATGCCCTTTAGCAGTTTATATTGGGAGGAAAAAAATCAATGATTTAATTCTTTTCAACAGACCATAGTAAAATATTTTCATAAAGGAACTGATGAAATTCAGCTGAACAAAATTGTATTCGGTAAGTGTTGGAAAATGGTTTTTATTTTGTTTTATTTTTTTATCTCTAGTAAATTGAAGTGTAATCTTTATAAACAGACAAAAATTTAGCAACTGTTTTGAAAATGTTTACCAAGTTTTCGCGTATAATAAATTTCGAATTTTGAAGATGGAAAAACACAAAATGAAATTTAAAAAGTGAATAATTATATTAAAAAAGAAATTTAATCCTTAAATATTCAGTTAGGTGAAATTTTAGGTGGAAAAGACGACAATCTGCTGTTCTGAGAAATCCAGGATGAGGGATTCACATCGGATCCTTAGAACTCTTTCTGGGATATTTGATTTCATTTTTACTGTATGTCTCGTATGACTCTCACCACCTGCCCATCCCATTATAAGGTCTGCCCATCCTGGTCTAATTCAGAATGAGTATGAAAAACGGCTTTCTTATTGTTACCAAGAAAAGTTCGGAAAATACTTTTTTTATACAGTACTTTTAATTATTTCTACTCTGTTAGCACCTGAGAGTTTTTAAACAAGCTCATCGTGGATTCGGACAAACCAACAATTCGACTACCTGATGTGAAAGATAAGGCTCGACATATCTGGTACGACTACTCCCTGAAAACTCCTGGGGATTTTCTGACCAGTCCGAATTCATTTCAAAGCACTGCCTTCCAGACTGGTAACACTTTAACTGCTTTAGTTATCAGGCTATTTCTCAGAAAAATACCCAAAAAATTTGTTGTAAATTACTTTATGAAATATAAATTTCAAATCATCATACAAATAAATAATTTTTTTTAAAGTTTGTTTTTCTTTTGTCGAATCTTTAAGTGCACATAAAATTGTCATACTGCAACAAATAACACTTGTTTTTTTCTTTAAATACTGTAATTCATTTTGTACAAGAGACAGAAACATATCTTTAAATATACATATCAAAACTCGAGATGTAATTTATAAATATTTCAATAATATTCAACTAGATTTCAGTTTTTTCATCTGTTTTTCATCTTTTTTGCTTAATAAAACATAATTTAACCCACAGAAAAAAATATTTACTTCGAACTCAAAATTTCTGAAAATTTTATGGATTGAACCACCCATGATATCTGAGGATTCGATTCGAATTTGAACCCTAGTCGACCGGATGGGTACCGCTCTGGAGAACCGAGATCGAATTCGGACGGGTCGAAAAAACACCAGGAAATTTTGGGACGATCCATCCAGATGTGTCGGACTCCGTCTCTTACACCTCGGACGCCACACTGTGGGCCATAATGGACTTGCTAGAAAAAGCCGATAGCAAGAAAAGAATTTTAAAAATATTTTGTAATAAATAAGTATTTGTTAATAAAACTTTAATTATCAGTAAATATCGTAATAATAAATATTTATAAAAGAATTTTTTGAATCTAGAATTTATTTTTTGGCAATATTTGGTTATTATATATAGCCAAGACTAACGACAGTGAGAAAAGTAATCCGGCAGCCCATTTCTCGTAGCGAATATTTTGTATTCGCTTTGAATCTGTTAATGGTAGAAATTTCCAAAATGGACTGAAGATATCGAGTAAAATTGTCGTTTTAAGGTAATGTGTACGCAGCATTCAGTTATGTTATTATCAATGACAGTTATAATTGTGATAAACAAAGAAACAAACTTTTAATTAAGTTGTTCTTTTTTATATCGATTCAACTTAAATGATCAATTGATAAATTTTAACAATACGCACTTTGTTCTACTGTTGTAGGACTTATAACATTTTCAAGCAACTGTTAAACTCTGATATTTATTTGACAATTATAAACTACATACATCATACCTGTATTATACAAATATGAAACTACTTTCCTATTTGTTTAACAATATTTTCGTTAACCACGTAGGGTTATGTTGAAAAACATAAGGCTATTTTCAGCCCATTTCAGCATAAGGCTGGTCTCCATCATCTTGGATGACCTCTTTCTCCTCTTCACTTAGATAATTATAGTACAGTATCAGTTTTGGTAATCTGTTGTTGTTCATTCTTTCTAGTTTTAACCATTTTCTTTGGTATTTCATTTTGTATACTGTTTTTTATTTACAGATGTACAGTTTTGAGATATAATGCTTTCAGTATAATTAAACTATCTCCTTTCCAATTTACTGTAGCTAATCAAATGAAACAAAAGGTAATATATAAAGCTGGCCTGATCGGCAAGTGTATTAATTTTAATGACTGAAATAATGTATTGCATGCTTGGAGGTACCATTGTGAAAAATTTGGGAAAAGTTAGCCTATATTAATTCACTCTGTACGTCTTAAAAAATATGTGTGACGGGTTATACATTTGTGAGTTTTAGTAGTTCTACTGTTTGAATTCGATTTACACTATGGGTTGTTCAAAATTTAAAATTGTTTTTTCTAATATTATTGTTCTAACGTTCCAATCTGGAATTTGTTAAAAAACCTGATGCGGACCTTGGTGAAGGCCAAAAACATTGAGTTTTTGTTAATATTTGTTATTGGTAGTTAATCGTTTTCTTTCATTTGCTTTTCAGTATAAAAAAATATATATATATTAAATGGCAGTTGTTTCATTTCAGCAGGTAACCAAAATAAATAAATAAAAATTTATTAGTGGAAATGGATAACAAATAATTCTAGGATTATTTAATAAGATATTGTGATAATTGTGTAATTTATTGAAATTTGTTAAGTCATATGTTTTTGAAGACCAGAGGGTGTTAAGAATGGAAGAAAAGAAAAAAGTGGGAAGAGAGTTTTTGTTTGAAATAAAGAACCTATTAAATGTTAAACCTGTTTTTTAAATCTAAACTGGTGTTATTTTGTGTATTCTGCAAGCACCCCACAGATATAGTATATAATATGAAAATTTTGGCATTAGTACAGATGACAGCAGGTTTCCAGAATTGACATGTTTTTGTTGTTTGAGGTCTTAATAGTAGTAATAATATAATAATATGCCTAATAATACTATGTTTTTCTGTTCTAATCTTTTATAAATAACCAACCTTTAAAGTGATGACTTATATATATCTTAATTCTTCCAAGGACTGGGTTATGCGTGCTGAAGACTGATTCCTAGCTTTTTTTCAGGTATACCCCTATAGATTGTTTTAAAACATAAGCAACCAACACCATGATTGTTTATCCCAGGGATTTTTATGTGGCCCACTTAATATTTTTATGCAGCCCGTTGCACTCTAAAGTTTTTAGGTACATTTTCATTTATTTTCATAAAGTATGTCATAAAATTATTCTCGTTTCATTGGATACACTTTGATATTGTAATGACGTAATTGGTGCTAGAAAACTGTACTACCCCACATGCATAACATACTGTTGTGAATCAATGGTTTTCATGAATGAAAAGAATTAAACTGCTGAAAGAAATAGGTTGAGTGATTTCCATTTAACTAACATTCTTAGAACTAAGACTAGTACCATAAAAGCAGATATTGATGATAATATAAAAGGAAGGCAATGTCAAAAATCACATTAAAGTTTTTTTTATTTTGTGTGACTATAATTTCTTTTTTACTGTCAATAATACAGTATTTTTTGTAATTATTTATATTTGTTATTAAAATTTGATATTCAAATGCTGAACTTTTTAAAAGCATATATTAATATAAAGTACCTTTTTGTCCTGCTGAATGTACCTAAATTTCTAATTTGGCCCATTAGGAGAAAAGGTTGGACAACCCTGGTTTATCCCTTCCTTATCTAAGATTCATGCTTTAATGCTAGAGAGCAAAAAGTGGCTCTAAAGAATAGATGTCCATTAAAAGATGGGAGAAAATGTTTTTGTTGAATAAACTTAAATCCAAACAAAAATATCTGATGTGTAAAAAAATTGCACCAAGTAAAAAATTGTGACAAGTTAGATGACATTCAAATTTTTAAAGTTAAGCTTGGCACTTCAAAGCAAAATGTAAAAAAAACAATATAGGTAAAAATCTTGTGAGTAAAGCTTCAAAATGCCAAGCTTATCTTTACAAAAGAAAAACTCCTAAGAAAAAAATTTGACTGTCATCCAACTTGTCATAGTTTTTTACATCTGATGTTTTGTTCAGATATCAATTGTTTTTTGGTTAATGATTGTGTGATTATCTCAAGATTAAGATGATGACATACAGTACAGTTCAGTTGGTGATTGGCAATGGCCACTGACCAAACACTTGAAACACTTTAGTAAAAATGTTATAAAAAGTTTTAATTTGCATAAAGTTGTTTTTTGTTATTCTGGATAACATTTTGAGGAAAATCATTTTTGATGAAATTTTATCCTAACAAGTGTAAAATTAAGCAATAAAAGTAAAATAGCTATATGGGGAACCCTGTGAACTTTGATTTATCAACCTGGAAGTTTCACAGGCACCTTACTGATAACAAGAAAAGCTTAAGTTTAAAATTTGAGCTTTCTAGATCTAGTAGATTTTTTTTTCTAGGAGCATCTTCAGTGCTGGATGAAGAAAAGAAGAAAATAATACATCTTTTTGGTGATTTTTTGCACTTTTCAAATTCTTATATTTTGGCAACCCTTTATAGAAAAAATTGAAATTTTGCACACTACTTTAGAAAACAAATATCTTTTGAACAAGATATTCAGATTTACTTTTGACATTTGGGGTTGGAGCAATTGACCCAGAAAATCAGCAACTATATATATTGTCAGTGACTTTTTCACTTGACAGAGTCATGGCAGTGACTCTGTCAAGTGAAAAATGTCTCTATATTTGCTGTGACTCTATATTTGCCAGATTGAAAAGTTTATTGTGATAGTAATATGGTTGGCAACCTATGGCACATGGGACGATTTTCAATGACTCTCTGATTGAATAGAAATGTAGTAAAAATTAAATTTTAATTATTATTTTTTGAATTCCTTTATAACCGGACCAATTTTGATACTATATATATAAAAAAATTGGTAAAATCGTATTGGCACCTGAAATAACACTATAACTTAGGTTTGGTACAGCACTGCTCAAATGTTGCCGACCCCTGTATGAACACATTAAGTGCTGTGTGTTGCATTTCTGCATCACATGCCATACATTGAAATTGTGCTATGTTGGAAAGAAATCACACTTAACCAATGTTAAAAACATATTTATTAAAAATTGTGAGTACTTTTGAAGACATAGCCTTTGTCATCAGGCAAAAATCGAACACAAACGTTAAAACATAAGAATAGAACATAAATGCAATGTATCTTTTTTTAAATTCAGTTAAGGCACAAGATTGGAAAATTAAATATTTAATAAAAATTGGAACAGTTAATAGAAATGCGATGCACATGAAAATATCAACAAAATAAAACTCCAAGTGAAGATCTCTAGAGTATGTACAAAGTGAAATGCTTAAATATTTCTATCCATAAATACAGAATATTGATGGTAGTGGTATTACAGGGTGAAAGTGATGTGATATAAAGATTTTTCCATAAGAATAGCATTTTTTTGTCACCACCACTTTTGTTAGTCCAGAGGGGCATGTGGCCATGCTCTAATACTCTTTTTGAAAGCTCAGTTGTGCAATGTTTTGATAAGGAGTTCCTCTTAGCAGAATAATGATACAAAAGAAAGCTGGGGATTTTGCCAAAAGACTTGGCCATAGTGAATTTAAATCCAGCAATGGGTAGTTTGAGTGCTTTAAAAGTAGACAACATTGTCTTTGGGAAGCTGAGGCAAAAGTGTGTGCGCGCCTCAAAGTGTTTGTCAGAGTGGATCAAGGAGCTCCCTTTTGTTCAAGGCTATGAGCCAGTGGATGTCTTCAGTATTGATGAAACAGGCCTTTTTTCCAATGTTTACCCTAAGAACAGTGATATTCAAGAGACAAGAGTTACTGAGGTGGGAAACAGTAAAGTACACATGACTGTACTCTTAGCAGTTAATCAAATTACAAGTGAAAAACTTTAACCACTGATGATTGATTGTTCTGCAAAGCCCAGATGTTTCTAAAAAATGATATTGTTTCCTATAACATACAATGCAAACCAAAAAGCTTGGATGACAAGTGAAATCTTCAGTGACTGCTTGAAAGGAATTGACAAATCTATGAGTTTAAAAAGATGAAAAAAATGTTTTTTTTTTTTAATTGATAACTGCAATGCATATTCCAACCTCCTACTCTAAAAAACATCACTGTAAGCTTTTTGCCTTCAAATACCACATCTAAGCTACAATTCCTCAATCAAGGGATCATTCAAAGTTTCAAAGTGGGATAGAGAAGATAACTCATTTGGAACTTCTAGATGCTATTGATGATGGAAATGCCCTTCCCATTATCAATGTTTTGGATGCTGTGAGGATGCTATTCTTGGAATGTTACAGATAAGATAATCAAGAATGGTTTTCTAAAAGCAACGTTTAAGCAAAGAAACAACAAGGAAGGGGAACAACAACAAAACACCATTGACATGATAAAATACATAGATCTCAGTGAAGTAAATTCAAAAGAATGGATAATCATCAAGAATAGACTTAATGTAGACATTTCATTTGTAGTTTTTTTGAATGTGGACAATTCCCTGGTAATATGTGGAATGCTCATAGATATGGAGATCATGGAAAGTGTGATAGGAGCTTTTGACGACAGTGATGAACTAAAGGATCAGATAGATCCACCTAAAGTTATTACCACAAAAGACATGGAAAAGGCCATTGAAATGTTGAGAACTTTCCTTGAATGTCAGGAAGATATTAGTCAGGATGCATTCACAGCTACTGCTTACCGATTGATGTACACTCACTCAGCATTAGTATATAAATCAAAAAGCACACCACCTTAATTTGCTGAGAAAAAATTTAATGTAATGCAAACGTTTTCAGCCAAATCAGTTGGCCATCGTCAGGCTAAGAACATTCGAATATAAATAAAAACGTTTGCTTTACATTAAATTTTTTCTCAGCAAATTAAGGTGTTGTGTTTTTTGATTTAGCTACTGCTTACCTTCAAAAAATTGTCCAGTCAAAAAAAGTCGGACATCAGAATTTATTGACCAACTATTTCTACTGACATGCCAAAAACATTTTTTTTTAACCTAATACATGTCTGTATTGTACATGTTGTTATATTAATAAAATACTGTACCTGAAATCAAAGCTATTACTGTTTACTGCATACAAACGTTTATATCTTGAAACCTATCTATCTCAAATTTTTTTCTTGTTCCCAAAAGATTTGAGATAGAATGGTTAAAACTACTGTTGAACCTGTCATTTTCCATTTAGAACTAAACATGTCACACTTGTTGCATGTCACAGCAAATTACTTTTTCTATTTTCATCTTTTAATATCACATGGATTTGTAAACTGGATACTGTTATATCAAATGCCTGAAAACAGCAAGAGTGAAAGTTGCTAAGTTTGCTTAGCATAAAGTCAACAATGAAAATATCCTTTGAAAATCTGTTATTTCAGCATCTGTCTGTTGAGGTTCAATCTATAGTGCAGGTTGAACCTCAACCTGCACTATAGATGATTACATACTACATAATCTAATGAGAATATTCTTTTTCTGTTGTTTTAATATCCATTATCTGTTTCTGTACCTGTATTTGGTTGTAACCATTATCATCTATAATGTGAAAGAAGGAAATATTTTCAGTAGTTCCAGTATATGTTTATATACAGGGTGGACCAAAAAGAATATACGTATTTCAAACTGATATATTTAGTAAACTATCGATAGTAGCGGTGTGCTGCAGGTATCAGAGGAACGAGTGCATTGTCTAGTTTGTCTCCAGATGTCAGTTGTGCTTGGTTACAATGACGTATTCACAGTTGTTGTAAAATGGCTACGCCACAGCACAAAAGCTTTTGTATTCTTGAGCTTGCGAAGTGTAATTCCGTGATTACAGTGCAAAGACGTTTCCGGTTGAGGTACGAAATTGATCCTCCAAATGGATGGAACATTCGCAGATGGTACCGTCAGTTTGTTGACACAGGTTGTGTATGTAAAGGAAAGAGTCCTGGCCGACCTCGTGTATCTGAAGAAAATGTCGCACGGATTCAAGCTGCTTACCAACGTAGCCCTTCAAAATCAACACGTCGTGCCAGTCGGGAATTGCAGCTGCCTAAAACAACAGTTTGGCGTGTTTTGAGACACAGGTTAGTTATGAAGCCCGGACCGAACTCCCGCTCGGACCCCGGTTCCCGGACACCTGGACGGAACTCCCGCCCGGACCATTGGATTGACGGGCAACTTGATGGACGGGGTCCATCAAGGACACCGTCTATGTTCCTCCACTACCACAGAACTTCGATGAGTTGAAGAACCGGATCCGTACTGTCATTACATCAGTGACACTGGACATGCTTAGTTGAGTATGGCAGGAATTTGAGTACCGGTGTGATATTGTTCGTGTCGCTGGTGGAGGACAAACTAGAGAGTTTCATAAATATGTGTCCCAAGTTCCATAGTTGTATGTCTTACAGTTTATTAAATATATCAGTTTGAAATATGTATATTCTTTTTGGTCCACCCTGTATAACTAATAGTACGAGGGTAGGCTGAAAAGTAATGCACACATGCTTGTAGAGCGTGAACGTAATGATTTTTAGAAGCGTGCCAGGTGGCATATGGAAGTAACATTCCCCCTCTATGTGTATGTACAGTTTGAGATTGTTGCATTCATTCAGTATATTTTGAGAAGTGGAAATATGGAGACGTGTTCTAGTGCTTTGTCAATGCGAGTTAAACAGCATGCTGTTATCGAATTTTTAACTGCTGAAAAAGTGACTTCTACTGAGATTCATTGTCATTTAAAGGCTGTTTATGGTGACAATGCTGCTGTTAGGTCTACTGTAAATCGATGGATAATAAAATTTCGTGGTTGCGAGCCTGGAAAAGCCATAATTGTTGATGAAACACGCAGCAGACGTCCGATCACTGCTACAGACAATTACCGTTGCCCCTCGTTGCAATGTTTAATTCTTCTCAGTACATACAGACTCTAAAACACCTCCAACATTGAGTTTGTCATGTTAGAGGCAGCCTGGTGCCAATAATCTTGCAACATAACAACACTCGTTCACACACCTTGCATGCAACTGAAAAGGCTCTGTGAAACCTGAAAGTTTGAACTGATTCCACATCCTTCTTATTACCCCAATCTTGCACCTTGCGATTTTTATTTTTTTCCTCTACTCAAGAGAGACCTCAAGGGTGATCATTAACACCTTGGACGATGAGGTGAAGGCAGCTGTCAAGTCCTGGATTCGAGAAAAGTCAGAAGAATTTTTCAGTGACTGAATGAAAAGACTTATTACACGTTGGGAGAAATTTGTTAGCCTTAACGGTGACTATATTGAAAAATAAATATATGATTTTGAAGCTTAAAAATTGTACTTTAATGCACCTTTTGCCCAATCTTGCTATTTGTTTTTGTTCATGTTCTACAAGCATGTCTGCATTACTTTTCAGCCTACCCATATATTTTCTGAATTTTTGTTTTCATAATTTATTCAGAATATTTATTGTAATATACTTGTGTATTTTTCAAATTAAAGATTTTATTATGAAACTTCATTTTTTAAAATTGAAACTGGATTATTCTTCATTGGATGATATGTTTTTATTATGAAATGTTGTAACTTTTAACATTATTTGCATAATTTTTGTAATATATAATTTTTTTCTAGTTTAAGATTTAAGAAACATGAATGTTGAAAAGCTGAATAAGTTGCAAGCCCAGGTTCGAATTGGTGGTAAGGTAAGTGTAGTCAATATGTATTTTTTTTTATAAAAGTAATTTAATGAGATTTTAATTTAAAATAGAAAGTATATAGAATTAAAATGCAGATTTATGTTTTGTTATAGTATTAGTGAAGAAAATGAACATAATGTAAATAAAACATTGTATTGAAATAATCTGACAGTTTATTGGGTATAAAATGTATTATATGATAATTTTTGAATATGTCACAATGTGGTATATTTCTAATTTAAATTTCAAAAGAATAATGTAAATTTTGTAAACAATAGATATATTTTTGTAATTGTCTGTATAAACATACTATGATTGGAGTTAGTAGTAATAATAAACACTGTTCAAATAACAAATACAGTAAAATTGTGAGGTTGAAGCTCTCTAAGGAAGAAACTTGCAAAAAGCTGGAAAATTACAGGATTTTGGCCTTACTCAAATTTTTCCTACAAAATATCCTAAGATGGAACCTGTGAGATATGAATGGAAAGCTGTCTGTTATTCTTTGGATTACTTATAACCTGTCAAAGGTGGAAACTTAAAAGAAAGTTATCAAGTTTGAGTTTTCTTTAGATCTTTTCTTTAAATAGAATAGATAAAAACAATTAAGATTTTTGTGTAATGACAATTTGCTTAACAATCTAGTTATAGGAACAGAACTCCGTTGATAAGTAATGAGTGAGCACATTAGAAAGGATTTAATTGAAAATGGAATTAATGAAAGTGAAAATTTACTTTAAAACTTATAAATTTATTAAATGTACAATGTGTTCTGCTCAAAAGTATCCAATTTGATATTGCTATAAAAATTAATGGTTAAAGATAAGTTTTTCAAAGATTTTGAGAGAAAAACTCATCAAATTTTATTGAAAAAATCATCACATCACTGTGTACTCCAGCAGTCACAGTAACCTCATCAAGGCAGGAGGCAATTTCCAGCTGTTATTGCTGTAGCATGTCCTGTCTCACAGTGCTGATGGTTGTGATGATGAACTTCCGAAAATCTTGAAGGTCTCCAACCAAAGTTGCATAAACTTTATCTTTCATGTAACCCCACAGAAAGAAATGTAAGGGGATCATATCAGGAGATCTTGGTGGCCAAGCTGTCATGCAAAACATGTGCTTTCTTGTGGCAAAGCCATGACTGAACAGTTATGCTTGCAGTTTGACTTCTGCACCATTTTCCAGTATGAAAAAAAAATCTCAATAAAACTTGATGAATTTTCTTACCAGATGCCACTTGTTGCTTTTATGTCTTAAACCATTCATTTTTTATGGAAAATTAAAATATGGTACTTTTGAGTAGAACACACTGTATATTTTTAAGTTCTAATTATTTTTGAATATTTTTTTGTTTAATATAATCAATAAAGTAATAATTTCAAAGTTTTCACAATTGATTGATTCCATCTTTATACAATATATCTAGTTTAAACTGAAGGATGCTTTAAACATTTAATTGGAGATTATTACTTAAAAAATATTGTTTGAAAGAAAAATAATTTTGTTTCTTAAAGAAAGCCTGGAAATTAATTATCAAAACATTTATTTATTAATATTTTTCAATACACGGTACCCCCTTGTTGTATCGTGCTTGTTGGGAGACAAAGAAAAAGTGTAATATATCTGGCAGTGTAAAATAAGTGAGTACTAAAAATTCTGGGCTTTTACTAAACAGATTATACATGCTATGGAATCTCTATCCTCTATTCTTTCATCAGCAAGTGTTTCTGATAAACATAAGCTTAGTTTTTCAATACTGAATTTTATTCGTAGTTACATCGTATTAATTGGTATTTATGTAAACTTCGATATCGTGAATGCCCATATAACATTATTGTTTCTTTAACAATGACATTTAAAGACAAACACTGTCAATATAAAACAAAATATCAGTTGCAAATTTTTCTATACAGTATTATATTTCATAATAAATCACTTATTAAAAATGCATGTATATTTTTCAATAAAAATTATAAATAAAGTAATTGAAAATTTAAAAAATAAATATTGAACATATAATAGAACATCAAAACTTATAAAATTAGAGTAAAAATTCTCTAAAAAGAAAAATAAAGTTACTACTGTGTAAAAATTTTAGAACTTTCCATTCAGAAATAAAGAAATTTTTTCCTTTCACATTATGCAAGTGAATTTGAAATGTCACACCTTAATATAAATTGATGCAATATCATTAATTCACATAAAGGTTTTGTTTGTTTAGATGACAAATTTATTGTTTTTCCTCTAGTGGTAGTTTCAAAGACAATGATAGGAATAAAATTCTATATTTCATTACAAAAAGAAATTTAATAGTGATTGATAATTTAAAATTTATTGACTGAAATGCTTTTAAAATTTGGTCAACCAAAAACAAAATTGCAATATATCTGAATTTGCAATATAATGAAGGGTTATCTATATATATATAAAAACGAATGTATGTTTGTCTGTCTGTCCTTCATGCATTACTACACCATTTATCCCGATTGTCATGAAACTTTGGGAAGTTGTTTAATACACTCCCACAAAGGTTTCTAGCATAGTATATTTATCCTATGATAGATGGCGCATGTGTATATGAGCATTTCATCGTGAGCATTTCAGCATGGTTAGGAGTTGAAACTTGAAATTTGGTACATAGGGTACGTCATGAGAATGCACACTAACAAGGGATGTTTTGAAATCCCCCCCACAGGGAAAGGAACAGGATTAAGGCTTCAACAATGAAGTGTTAAGAGAAAGCAAGGTGCAAGATTTACAGGCACAGATGCAGTTTTTTGTGTTAAATTGAACATAATTTTAGACCATCTAAAAATTTTCTAATTAGTCTGGAAACAGGGGAACCTAATTCTTGCATTCTGTGAAAACAGGTAAGATTGGCTGTAATGTAATAATCTTAATCTTTGCTATCGTTACTTTTTGCCCAAGCAATGCCAAGCTTATCTGCTAGCAGATTATAAAATAATCTTAATGTATAACATTAAATTTAGTTCATATTTGAAATTGTATAACTTCCTGAATGTGTGTGTGTGTGTATATATATAAAATTTGGTCATTTATAAATATTAAATTCCTGAAACTTGATGTATTGATACTAAGCCAAACAATTGACAATCATCATAATTAATCAGGTTATTAATATGCTATAATTAATAGCCTGATTAATTATGGTGATTGTTTGGCTGTTTCTTATTTATGTATATATTTGAATGGATTTTAAGTTATCATTTTAATCAATTAGGGAACAGCCAGAAGGAAGAAGAAAGTTGTACACAGAACTGCAACTACAGATGACAAGAAATTGCAAAGTTCTTTAAAAAAGTTGGCGGCAGGAGGCAATTTCCAGCTGTTATTGCTGTAGCATGTCCTGTCTCACAGTGCTGATGGTTGTGATGATGAACTTCCGAAAATCTTGAAGGTCTCCAACCAAAGTTGCATAAACTTTATCTTTCATGTAACCCCACAGAAAGAAATGTAAGGGGATCATATCAGGAGATCTTGGTGGCCAAGCTGTCATGCAAAACATGTGCTTTCTTGTGGCAAAGCCATGACTGAACAGTTATGCTTGCAGTTTGACTTCTGCACCATTTTCCAGTATGAAAAAAAAATCTCAATAAAACTTGATGAATTTTCTTACCAGATGCCACTTGTTGCTTTTATGTCTTAAACCATTCATTTTTTATGGAAAATTAAAATATGGTACTTTTGAGTAGAACACACTGTATATTTTTAAGTTCTAATTATTTTTGAATATTTTTTTGTTTAATATAATCAATAAAGTAATAATTTCAAAGTTTTCACAATTGATTGATTCCATCTTTATACAATATATCTAGTTTAAACTGAAGGATGCTTTAAACATTTAATTGGAGATTATTACTTAAAAAATATTGTTTGAAAGAAAAATAATTTTGTTTCTTAAAGAAAGCCTGGAAATTAATTATCAAAACATTTATTTATTAATATTTTTCAATACACGGTACCCCCTTGTTGTATCGTGCTTGTTGGGAGACAAAGAAAAAGTGTAATATATCTGGCAGTGTAAAATAAGTGAGTACTAAAAATTCTGGGCTTTTACTAAACAGATTATACATGCTATGGAATCTCTATCCTCTATTCTTTCATCAGCAAGTGTTTCTGATAAACATAAGCTTAGTTTTTCAATACTGAATTTTATTCGTAGTTACATCGTATTAATTGGTATTTATGTAAACTTCGATATCGTGAATGCCCATATAACATTATTGTTTCTTTAACAATGACATTTAAAGACAAACACTGTCAATATAAAACAAAATATCAGTTGCAAATTTTTCTATACAGTATTATATTTCATAATAAATCACTTATTAAAAATGCATGTATATTTTTCAATAAAAATTATAAATAAAGTAATTGAAAATTTAAAAAATAAATATTGAACATATAATAGAACATCAAAACTTATAAAATTACAAGTAAAAATTCTCTAAAAAGCAAAATAAAGTTACTACTGTGTAAAAATTTTAGAACTTTTCTTTCAAAAATATAAAGAAATATTTTTCTTACACATTTTGCATTGAGTTCAAAACTTTCAAACTTTTATGTGAATTGAGAATATTGTGTCAATTCACATAAAGGTGTGAAATTTCAAATTCACAGGAATTTGTAAATGAGAAGACAATACTTAAAACCAATAAATAAACAACTTTTAATGTCAAAAGGAAACAAATGATGATTGATCTGACCACCTGTTTTATTTATTTAGATTTTGATGAATTTATTATTTCACCTGCAGTGCTAGTTTCAGTGAAAACGTTAGGAATAAAATACCCTATTTTGTTGCAAAAAGAAATTCAATGGCTATTGGTAATTTAAAATTTATTCACTCAAGTGCTTTTAAAATTTGGGGACCAAAAAAAAATGCAATATATTCGAATATGTGCTATAATGAGGTGCAATATAATGAGGGGCTATCATAATTTCAACTAAATTATTATTTGTGTTTTATTATATTCATTAGTTTCTGTTTTTGATCAGAAGTTAAATTNTTTTACTAAACAGATTATACATGCTATGGAATCTCTATCCTCTATTCTTTCATCAGCAAGTGTTTCTGATAAACATAAGCTTAGTTTTTCAATACTGAATTTTATTCGTAGTTACATCGTATTAATTGGTATTTATGTAAACTTCGATATCGTGAATGCCCATATAACATTATTGTTTCTTTAACAATGACATTTAAAGACAAACACTGTCAATATAAAACAAAATATCAGTTGCAAATTTTTCTATACAGTATTATATTTCATAATAAATCACTTATTAAAAATGCATGTATATTTTTCAATAAAAATTATAAATAAAGTAATTGAAAATTTAAAAAATAAATATTGAACATATAATAGAACATCAAAACTTATAAAATTAGAGTAAAAATTCTCTAAAAAGAAAAATAAAGTTACTACTGTGTAAAAATTTTAGAACTTTCCATTCAGAAATAAAGAAATTTTTTCCTTTCACATTATGCAAGTGAATTTGAAATGTCACACCTTAATATAAATTGATGCAATATCATTAATTCACATAAAGGTTTTGTTTGTTTAGATGACAAATTTATTGTTTTTCCTCTAGTGGTAGTTTCAAAGACAATGATAGGAATAAAATTCTATATTTCATTACAAAAAGAAATTTAATAGTGATTGATAATTTAAAATTTATTGACTGAAATGCTTTTAAAATTTGGTCAACCAAAAACAAAATTGCAATATATCTGAATTTGCAATATAATGAAGGGTTATCTATATATATATAAAAACGAATGTATGTTTGTCTGTCTGTCCTTCATGCATTACTACACCATTTATCCCGATTGTCATGAAACTTTGGGAAGTTGTTTAATACACTCCCACAAAGGTTTCTAGCATAGTATATTTATCCTATGATAGATGGCGCATGTGTATATGAGCATTTCATCGTGAGCATTTCAGCATGGTTAGGAGTTGAAACTTGAAATTTGGTACATAGGGTACGTCATGAGAATGCACACTAACAAGGGATGTTTTGAAATCCCCCCCACAGGGAAAGGAACAGGATTAAGGCTTCAACAATGAAAGTGTTAAGAGAAAGCAAGGTGCAAGATTTACAGGCACAGATGCAGTTTTTTGTGTTAAATTGAACATAATTTTAGACCCATCTAAAAATTTTCTAATTAGTCTGGAAACAGGGGAACCTAATTCTTGCATTCTGTGAAAACAGGTAAGATTGGCTGTAATGTAATAATCTTAATCTTTGCTATCGTTACTTTTTGCCCAAGCAATGCCAAGCTTATCTGCTAGCAGATTATAAAATAATCTTAATGTATAACATTAAATTTAGTTCATATTTGAAATTGTATAACTTCCTGAATGTGTGTGTGTGTGTATATATATAAAATTTGGTCATTTATAAATATTAAATTCCTGAAACTTGATGTATTGATACTAAGCCAAACAATTGACAATCATCATAATTAATCAGGTTATTAATATGCTATAATTAATAGCCTGATTAATTATGGTGATTGTTTGGCTGTTTCTTATTTATGTATATATTTGAATGGATTTTAAGTTATCATTTTAATCAATTAGGGAACAGCCAGAAGGAAGAAGAAAGTTGTACACAGAACTGCAACTACAGATGACAAGAAATTGCAAAGTTCTTTAAAAAAGTTGGCTGTTAACAACATTCCTGGTATTGAGGAGGTAATGAAATTTTTTTGTTAAAATAAATTCTTACTATTTAATATATTACAGATACTGCTATATACAGAAATTTTCTAAATATAGAAGAAATATAAATAACATACTTTAATTTTTAGTAAAGTTAATTGCTGAATAGAATTATATTAGGATAACTAGGCTATTTTTTATTAATTATTTGAATTTAATTAAATTGAAATATATTTGTAAAATTTTAAATTATGCTGCATGCTGCATGATAGAATTAAGGTTTTTGAATCTTGTTGTTATAGCTTGGCTGCACAACTCAAACTTCGTTTCCAATCTGATTACAGTAGAATCTCACTTAATTAACAAACATCTCTCATAACAAGTAATTTGCATAACAAGTGAAGCAAATTGTAAAAAAATGACTTGCTTGACAAGGAGAGGGAAAGTCCTGGATTGTGTGCAGGCTACATCAGTCTGTGTTTAGCACTCATTCCACTAACATCTTAGTGTCTCTTGTGATCACACATTTTTCCAAACTTTTGTTCAGATATATTATGTATGAACATCAACAGCCATAGCCCATTTTATAATAAACATGCCAAATGATATGAAAAATTCTTGGGCTATATAAAGGCTATAATTAAGTATTAGAAATTACTGTATTTCGATTATTTTTGTTTTCTGCAAATCAAATTCGCATTAATATGACGATTTTAGTCTCTGTAATCCAAAATTATTCTTGGTAGACAAATCTCACAGCAATCGTATTGGCAAATTAAATTTATTGATGTAGTCTTTACAAAATAAATTTAATTTGCCAATACAATTGCTGTGAGATTTGTCTACCAAGAATAATTTTGGATTACAGAGACTAAAATCGTCATATTAACTAATATACAGCAAACCATTTATATATATTTTGACAAATTCGCATTCCAGGTTGGTTTATTCTGTGCTAGAAGAAAGGATGAAGATGATTCACACTCCTTAACAATGTATATTGTATAATTTTATTTGAATAAACTTTATACATAAAATATTTGAGTATTTTTATTGGCATGGAATGTATTATCATATTTTACATTAATTTATATGGGAAAAATTGTTTTTCTTAATAATTGTTTCATTTTACGAGTAACATTCTGGAACAAATTAGGCTTGTTAAGTCAGGTTCCACTGTATATGTCAACTATATCCTTATTTTTATAATTGAATTTATAACTTTTTAATTTAATTTGATTACATTTCAGAGGTTCTAAGAATAGAGGGGGAAAATTACATCTTTATTTTTATTAATCTCTAACTTAAATTTAGTATTTCCTTCAAGACACTAATGAAGACATTGCAACAAAATATGAAGCAGGTTTACCTCATTTGTCAGAAACATGGTGACATAATGTGCTGGAAGTGGCCACCATTTACATCTACATAACATTGAATCTGGCACAACACATTTCAAAACATCCTTCCCAGTAGGTCCATTGTCAGTACCTGAATTGCTTTGTTGATGTTTGCATTCAAGACATGTACAGTTAATGGTTTTTTAGTGCAAACTTTCCCTTTCAGATATCCCCATAAAAGTAATCAGGCAGCATTAGATTGGGCTAATGTGGTGGTTAAATTTCCTTCAAAATGACAAAGTTGCTGAAAAATGCATGGATTTTCTTGAATTATCTGAAACCATCAGCAATATGCTACTTTTTTCGGTCATGCTCTTTTAATTCATGGACCATGGAGATATGGTATGAGTGAATCTTCTCTTTTTTTTTGCAGTACAATGACAAGTGCTTATGGACAACCATGCTTCCTTTGAAAGTTGTTTTTGTGACATTTTGGGAGACACCAGGTCCTTCACATTCTGTATCATTTCCTCTGGCATTTTTGGACAACTTCTTACAGGCTTGTCCAGTAAAGTTTCCTTGATTTCAATTTACTTTGAACAGGTCCAGATGCTGAACTTACTTGATGGTTGTCTGTTTCCAAACTTCTCCAGGCTGTTCACATATCTTTATCAATATTAAAACATTAAATGCAAACAGGTTAAATAATAGCCTTGTTATACAAAATATTATACAATTCCATTATATAGAAGAAATGGCAGATGAGTTTAGTTGAGAGAACATTAAATGTTTAAGTTATAGCTTGATCTTCATATTTCAATAAGGCAATATGATATGGTTGGTTTTGTTTCATTTTTGGTGTCATTCTAAATGTGTTCATTTTGTGTCATCATATTCACTAACTGAAATTATAACAATATGAAACAAACTGACAGACAACATGCATGCATATGTATACAGAGAATCTTTTTATTAAAAAAAATTCTGTTGAAATTCAATGGGCACATGTGCTATTTTATTTACAAATAATTTGTTCTACCAGGTAAACAATAAATAAAATTTTCATGATGACTCAGGATATCTATATTGAAGTTAAGACCATTTACAAAAATATATAATATTTTTGAGTCTTTTCTTTATCTATTAACACAATCACAGAAGTAAGTTACATTGACTTGAAGAAAAACTTCATTAAAACGACAAATAATAATAGATAAAAATTCACAAAGTTAAAAAAGATATCAAACGTCAGCCTTTTATTGGAGGATCTGACGTTTTACATTAAAAATAAAGATATTTTCTCAGCCACTATTAAATCCTTGGCCTATTTATAACTGGTTCTAGCCCTCTAGTGGTAGTTTCAAGTTTTTTACTTCATTTGCATATGATTACATTTTGATGATGACTGTTTTTTAAAATCTATTATTATTTATCTTTTTAATAAAGTTTTTCTTCAAGCCAATGTAACTGTTACTTCTGTGGTTGTGTTAATGGATAAAGAAAAGACTCAAAAATATATATTTTTGTAAATGGTCTTAATTTCAATAATAAAGTATTACATACAAGTTAGATCTTTGGTTGAAATAATTTTTCAAAAGAGATTTGAGTTTTTGAAAAAGTAATAGAGTTCCTGGTGTATTGCATGCACAAGGAACTCAATACAATAAATTCTGCAGTGATTGTCCAGAAGTTATGGCAAAATGTTCAATTAAAGAACTGAACTATTTCTTTATTCCTTTATTTTACTCATGCAGACTATTTGTTCACAAAATCAAATTTATTCTAAAAGGAAGTGAGTTTTGATGATAATGATATATAAATGAAACTTGACAAAAATTTATATGAATTTTAAAAATGTTCTAACAGCCTGTAACTGTGCATGAAATATACACAGGGGTCACCCTGGCTTTTTTATCCCAATTGCCAACTGATTTGACAAACACATTTTTTATTTGCCAAAATAGAAGTTATTCACCAGGTTATTTTTTCTCTTACCTGACTTATTGTACCAATCTGAAATGAAAGGACAACCAACAATGTAAAAAATCCAGCAACATGCTGCATTTTTTATATTGGTTTTCTTTCATTTTAGATAGAAAATTATATTGTTGGTCGTGCCTGTTATGAGATTTTATTTATTAATCATAATAAATAAAATTGTGTTTGGTCCATGTGTTATAAGATTTTAATATAAAAAGTTTTTTATATTATTAATTATTATAAAATGGCAAAAAGCTTAATTTTGAGGGTAGAGATGAGTTTTATAAAAAAAAAACTGTTAATGCTAACAACAAGTAAGATTGTCAAAGTCTGATTTCTCTTGAGATATGACATAACACCTTTCTATCTCTCCATCACCTTGACTTTTAACCACCAAAATTTATTAGCATCAATGCCCCTTATACAGAAGCTATCATGCCAAATATCGTTTCTTAATCAATACCCCATCCTGAGAAATAAATTAAATGCCAACGTACACACTCACACACTCACACACACACACACACACACACACACACACACACACACAATCCAAGGAATTTTTTTCCTATTTTTTCTGACTTTTTGTTCAGGAGGTCTCAAACTGTGGAGATTTGCAAAAGACATGGAGGATCAAATTTGATAAGATTCCAATACTTTTCCTTATCTATACATACCTACCAGGAAAGTAAAATGCAGAGCTTTTTATGACTGAGTTTCTTAAGCAACTTTATTTTTAATAAAAAAAATAGTAAAAAGACATGGCTGGCGTTAATTACGTTTAATAAATATATAAAATACGGCATTTTTACAAAGGTAAAAACCTTGCTTAAGAAAATTTATTACATTTCCTGTTGTACGAGGGTTTTACCCAATCTTTCCACTGTTTTGTTTCTACATTGACCATGTCTTTTTACTATTTTTTTATTTAAAATGTGATATTGTGACAATAGCAACGAACACCAGAGGATGCTTTGCCTGATTTTACATTTTTTGCGGAAGCAGTAGCCTTAAAAGGAAGGTTGTCTCCGAAAAATTTTTGTGAATTGTCTTAAGGATCACTGATGGTGTAGAAACAAAATGGCAGAAAGATTGACAGAAGCAAGCATTTTTACCTTTGCAAAAATGTCGTATTTTATATATTTATTAACTTTATTTTTGTTTATTAAAAGTAAATTTGTATCAGATCAAGACAGATTCATATTGTGATACTCTTTTTCACAAAGTGACTTATTATTATTTTTTTATTTTTTTGAACTTTTTATTGGGAATGGTATTTACCACTCCAATAGCCAAATGATAAAAGCAATTGCCAGATGAATATAATTTTTGCAAACCACAAATTTTGTGACAGGCAGCGTGACCCTGCATAGCCTCCTGAAGAGATTATTCTAAACTAGTAGCCTGGGACACCTCCTAGTGGGCGTTCTTTACAAATTCTCATGAGGCACAGTTCCTTTGACTTTTTTATTCCTATCAATATGCTCTACAGCTCTGTTATTAAAGTCCCAATCGTGTCATACAGATGTAGATTCCTATCTATTAAACATTCTATAAATACTTTAAAATAGTTTAATTTGTTTATTTACCTTCGCTTGTAAACCTCGATTTTAAATGTATCTGCCATTTTTTCAACAAATTTCCCATGAGTCAATGCGTGACGTTCACTAAAAGTCACGGGATATTGTAAGTGTGCGGCGCAAGGTTAATCAAGGCATGTAATAAGGCAAGGCATATAATAATTATTTATACCATTCCGTAGTATAAATAATAAATTCCTATTACAAATTAAAATAATTTATTGTTAATTTAAAATCATTGCTAGGGCGCCTCTAGTGCCCGGTTTTGGCATACCGTTACACAGACAGACATGCTTTGAATGGGTTATATAGATAGATAATAATGTTAACATTTTTCATTCTAACGTGTAGTTTTCTTTAAATTCATATAGAATTCAGTGTGTATATTTTTATTATTTTTTTTTAACTCAATTTTATTAATTTATAAATATACATACACTCTCTGTCAATTAAATTTGCCAAATTATTTTTCGAATATACAGGTAACCCCCGTATAACACGGTAGTTACGTTCCAAAAAATTGCCGTGTTATGTGAATCCGTGTTATACGAAACAAAGAACTAATACGAAAAGGAGGGTTAGCTTCCAAAAATTAAAAAACATGCTAGTATATTTTCATAATTAAGATAAATATCTTCATTAAAATTTTTTTAAGTGATACATATTAATATAAATTAAACAATATTTTTTTCGTCATCACTAAAAACATTATTAATTAACCGAGAGCATTTTTTTGGCAAGTTATCCTTATCCTCTGAGCATTTTTCTGCATTATCTTCAGATCCATGCTTTACCTTTTGCAAAATGTATGTAATTTTAGATTGCTTGCTTCTAGTTAAAAGGTCTTTATAAATTTCCTTATATGGTGCTAAGCACTTATGAAGAATAAAGCAAGTATGGAATAAGGGAAAAACATTCGGCAACATCAGAAGCAGAAGCGTCGCGATCTGGCAACATTGAAACAAGTTTCGAGAAGGACCACGTGTATCGACAGAAGGCGAGAAGAGAAAATTTACATACTTAAGTACTAATAGTTCACGAAAATAATAATTTTCGTGAACTATTATTACTTAAGTATGTAAAAATTTATTACATTTCCTGTTGTACGAGGGTTTTACCCAATTCTCGAACCGTGCCAGAGTGAATCCGTGCTATAAAAGTACCGTGTTATACGGGGGATGGTACCAATTCTCGAACCGTGTTAGAGCGAATCCGTGCTATAGAAGTGCCGTGTTATACGGGGGTTACCTGTACCAGTATTTTCTTCTATTTTTTTTTTATTCTCATAAATTTTATTTGAAAACTGATATACATTCTTAATTATATTATAATTATTTTAGATAATATTTTCCACAATCATATTTTCAATAGTATTATTATTATTTTTCTGAAATGAAGCAAATATTCTTCTTCAGTGCTGTATATATTAATGTCATTATTAGATGATACATTATATGCATAGTTAAATCAAATCTTTTGTGAAATTTAATTATATTAGAATTTTTAACGAATCTTATAATTATAAAATTGTTTTCGTATTAATTTTAGAAGCATAAAATAAAAAGAAAATTTTTTCATTTTATAGGTAAATATGATAAAAGAAGATGGATCTGTAATTCATTTCAATAATCCAAAAGTACAGGCCTCCTTGGCTCATAATACTTTTGCCATCACCGGTCATGCAGAAAATAAACGTAAAAAAAATATTTTTTTTTAGAATTTAAAATAATAATATTAAGAATTGAATGTTAACCTGAAATCAACATTTCCTCTAATTCTTTTTGTAGCTGAGCGGAACATGTACTTCTCTGAAGAAAAAATTTTTTGAGCAGATACATAGACAATCTTATTTTTTTCCTTTAAAAATTAAAATAATTAATTATAAAGTAAAGATTAAAATTAATTTTAAAACATATTTTCGTACAAATTTTGTCAATGATTTAATGTATTTAATTGAAATATATGTAGCAATAATCATGTCGCAGACAGAGTGAGAAATCAGTAAACAACGATTCAAATCAGTGTGCATGCTTGCCTACACAGCAACAATTTGAGCAGTGCGCAGCTGCACAGCTTAGAGGGAACCTTGCCTGAAACAGTTATTTTTAAAATTATTATTAAGTGAGATTTTGCAGTTTGGTGTGTGAAAAGTCAAGGACCAAGTGCAAAACTCAATATATTATGTTGTGCCTTGTTAATGATCTATGTCATGTAGGTTCTGATAGTGTGGCCACAAATGCTTAAATTTCTGAAAATATATATTTATACCATGGTACAAAGCATACAGTAACTTGTTAATCATGCAAGAGAGAGAGAGTGTGTTTACATAATATCAGGTAAACCCAAAGATATGACATGGATCAAAACTCTGAAGGTAGATTGTCTTAGTCTTTCAACACTAATCAGGTGGTGATTGAGCAGAAGATGGATATCAGTTAAGAAGTTGAAATGGTAACTAGCAGCAATGAATGGCCAAAAGATGGAAGTCTCATACAGCTTGGTTTCACCACTGTACTTGGGCTGACTTGCACATGCACTTTTTTTTTACATGAAACTTTTATCTGATTTACATTCAAAACTGTCCAAATCAGAGATGATGTTTTTCTCTTTTAATTGCAACTCAATTTTGATTTATAGTTATGACATGTGTCATCATTTGTCAGTGAGCTAGTATATGCAGAAATATTATATTCTTTTTTATAAATGTTCCTTGATCCATGTTCTTGTAGGTTTTTGTTTGATGAATTTAAAGTCAAACATAAATTTTATAATTGCCTTATTATATCATCAAAATATGTCTATGTTTATTTATAAATTAAACAAGTAGGGGAGTGATTCTTAACCAGTGTTCCACAATCCTACTCCTGAACATGATAAAAATATATGGAAAAAAGCTATTTTACACTCATTCAAAATAAGTTTCAGTTACATTTCCTAGCATTTAGTAAAATTATTTTCTTTTAACTTTATTAATTTGTTGTATAAGATAATTCAGTTTACTAAGTATTCAGGGTATTTGAATATTTGAGATTTGGTTAATATTTGAATTGAAGAGAAGTGTTATTTGCATCTTTAGAAAACTATTACTAAATTATTAGAACTACTAAACTAAACTAGTAGAAAATTGAATTTTTCATAAATGCTGAAGAAATTCATTACACAGATTGTTAGATTTGCACATTGCAACTGTAAGGTCGCTGACTTTAGGGGGCAATACATTAATTGCGTGTCAGGAAAACCTAGGGTCAAACCGTATGTGGGTGGTGGCAGTAGGAGACAAAGATGACAAGTGTCTTACATGAAAACCATTTATTTTGACATAAGGTTAACTTACATAATGACAATAACAATGCGATCTAGATCAGCTTTGGTGGGAGCTCTTTGATGTCGACGAATGGATGCTGAGTGGTGTCTCGGGCTTGACAGGAGAGTGTCCGTTGCACAGGGGCCTCTGTCCGGTGACGTTGCAGATGCATGTAGATTTTGGTCACTGGTGGAGAACCTGGTTCTGAGTGGAGAACTACGGAGAATCAGCTGAGAATCTCTGCTTTGTCCTTGAGATTCGGGGTTTTATAAGATTTTCCCTGAATCTCACCCTTTTGATTGGTCACCCTCTCCCTTACCCTGATTGGTCATTCTTTTGTTTATAGGCGAAACTTGAGACCGATCCGGGTCGGAGAGGTGATGACGGGACTTTTAATGTTTGTGCTCGTATTTTTCTCCGTTATGGCCCTTCTTTCGGACGTCTTTGAACTTAACGGTCCACCAGATGTTCTTGTGGCCATTTATCCCCTACCGCATTCGGACTTAACAGATGTCCCTTTTGTTTTTAGACCCCCCTTTTTCTCGATTGCTTTAACCTGACACTTTTTGCAAGCATCTCGACAAAGCTATTTCTCTCTGTCGATATTCCCTCCTGTTGTTTATCATCGCGTCGTGTTTGTTTTACAATTCGAAAAAAGTTTTCGTCCCATCTGGGTTCTGTCATTAACACACCCTCTTGACCTGATTCTATCTTCGAAACTCTGACGTAAAAGTTTCATAATTAGTCATAATTTCGACGTGCTTTTACGACCCTCACACAATAGATATTAAAGAATACCATTATTAATTCTAGCGCATGTTTGTATACTGAAGTATACTTCATGACATGTTAGGGTAGTTTTTTTGTTTGCCTTGTTTCACTATTTTTACTTTATATAAATTGAATTAATTAATCAAATAATTTATTAGTGATATATGTATATTTTTTCCAAAGAATTAATTTTTCTTTATGCAGTAGAACCTCGATTATCTGGACTAATTGGGGATGAAGGTAGTCCGGATAAGGAAAAATCCGGATAATCGAAACAAATACTTTAATTTGTCTTTTAATGATAATACACGTTTTCTTTTCGATGCCATATCGGTAATATTAAAAATAAATACTGTATTTAAATCGTGATCAAATTTTCAAGAAACAAATGTTCGTATTGAATTTGGACTACTACTGACCAGTGCTAACAGACTACCTATTGTTTAAAAGGCCCTCTGGTGACGCAAGAAGACGGATTTTATAAAATAAAAAGCAGTTGAAACTGCATTTTTATGAATAAAAATTTGATAAACTATTTATCATTTTATGACGAGTAAAATTTTTTCGTTGCGTTCGTGGCTTTTAAGTAATGCATAAACCTTCGAGAAGCGAGGCCCTTCGGACCGCGAGGCATAGGCGGTGGCCCACGTTGCCCATATGCCGCCCTTGGTCATAGAAATGATATAATTTGAATATAAGTTATTTATAAATACGTATGTCAAATTATATACTTATTACGACGCAAAATATATTTAAGAGTTTACGTCCACTGTGCCGGGTGAGACGTTGTTGAAACAAAAAAAAAAAATTTATGCATTCCATCACGTACATAAACAGTATCGTAATTCGCCAAGTGCAAATCAGCAAATTCATCAAATTTTTGTTTATTTCGAACAATCCGGATAATAGAGGTCCGGATAATCGAGGTTCTACTGTACTTTAAAAATATCTATTAATAATTGTTGATTTATCTTATAACAAATTAATTCTGGTTTTTAATGTTTTAAAATAGAAATTACTGAAATGCTTCCTGGAATTCTGAATCAACTTGGAGCAGAAAGTTTGACACATTTAAAACGATTAGCAGGTATCCAGAATGTAGGAGGTACATTTTTTTAATTTTTTAATAAGCAATGTAAAGTATATAATATATGTTTATTACCATTTTTTACATTAAAATATATATATATATATGAGTTTAAGCTGGGAAAATATTTTCTGTAGCTAATTTTACTAAAAAAGTTGTAGCAAAATTTTAGAAACAGTAGTTAACAATTCTCATCTGTGAGGCTGCCCAGAACAATACACAATACATTATTGTTTAAACATTTGTTTATTCTCATAGATACTGTACATTATTACAGTGTACTGCACTAACAATATAACCATAAATCTATTGTTACAACCCACAAGTATCATAATTATTTAACAATTCTTCTTGGTTTTGATTCACATCAGGCTGCAAATGCTGAATGAAAATCAAATTCCCATCTTGGGGGGCTTTTTGTGGAGATGTTTAACAAGTTGCTGACAATTTTTACCTCCACAGTTTCCAATTGGAGTTTTTGTTAATGTCATCTCAGCAAAACCTTTCACATTCAACAGTGTGCACTGGGTGTGAAAAAACAAATTCAGTAATTGTTGACATAAGGGTAATCTGAGAAGTTCATTTACAACTATAATTTTATAAACTTTTGCTGATGACATATCCTTACATCTGACAGCACAAATTTTTTAAACAAATCCCACTCCATCAGAAATTATTTTTAAAATTACAAAATTAACAATTAAGTATTTGTTTATTGGAAACTTTCATGACATCCCATACATGAAGTAATGTCTGTCAAGGTGGACTTTTCTTTTGTGTAGTTGGAATGACAAGAGATTACACTTGATCGGTACTGTCTTATTTTAGGAGAGATAGGGTGATGTTACAATTGTTACCTGTCCAGTATTGGTCAGTTTGGCTGGCAATTATGAATTGCGGCCAACAGTTGACAAAAATATTTAAGTTTTGAAAAAACAGTTTAAAATATAAACAAAATTATATTTTAATTGAAAAAATATTAGATAAAATTATTTTTAATATTTTGTATGTTTACTTATAAAATTCATAAACAACACCTTAAATATTTTTTTGGCAACACTTTAATTTGTTTAAATGAACGTTTTTGATCTTTTTCACAGGTCTGCATCTGGTTTAACTGTTTAAGAAGACAGTTCAAATGTTTTTGTTAAAAACCTGATGCAGACCCATGAAGAGGTCGAAAATGTTCTTTTATAGAAATTAAAGTGTTGCTGAAAAAAGTATTTATGGTGTTGTTTAAGCTAAATTAGTTTCAGCCTATACAGAAGTGTTTCTTCTGTATAGACAAACTAATTTATCTTAAACTACACTTTAAATACTTTTTAATGATAAAACGACTTTCCCATTATAACTAACTATTAAACTTTTGTTATCATTCACGAATGATGCTATAATATATTAAATTTTTAAATGCATTTTATGCAATTCTGAGTAAAAATAATTGTTTGTGATAAAATTTACTGCTGTTTTGAGTTAAAAATTGATTTTTCAAGATGTCTAGGCATTTGCTTGATTTTTCTTTTGCTTGAATAAGTACATGTATTGTGCATTTAGGAAAACATGGCTCCAGTGTATGAATTTAAAATTTGTTAACTCGATGATGATGATTGTACGTACAGCTCGTTGCATCATTTGCCAAATCTCATTTCAAATGGAATTACAGCATTTATGAGGCATGCTGATTGTGAGAAGCATTAAAAAAGAGTGCATCTTCTCATTACTTTCCCCTTCCTTTGGTTGTTGTGTCAGTCAATGAAACAGTTTTCAAAGATGGCGACCTTAGATGACACAGTGGGATATATTTATTATTATTATTATATTGAGTAAAAGGGAATTAGCTGTAATTTGTTTGTGGGTAGTGTTGCAATATTAAATTTATTTGCAATAAGATACAAATTTATTTTTTACTACACAATAAAAGCATGTGTATCTATATATAAATGGAGAATATTCAGGTTTCTTTCAAAAGATTGATTCTAGATTTTCCAATCGTTTTCCATTTTTAAGCTTGATGTTTATTAATTAATGAACGTATTATGTTTGTCATGTAAATCGTTAGTTTTTCTAAACTAAAACTTTAGAAAGTATTCAAAAGAATTAGAATCGGTTTTCAGCAGAATTGAAATTGGATGAAATTCCCCATCACTAGTTAAAACATTTTTAATGTTTTTAAGATGTTCTAACTAGTGATGGGATGATACCAAAATTTAACAATTTAACATTTACCAAGCTTTAACCACTTGGAAAATGTCAGTTTTTTTAGTATTTTACTAAATATGCCAAGAAAATTGTCACTAAACCTAAATTCTTGTAGCATTTTAAGTTTCAAACTTTTTTTATAAAATTGTATAAAACGTTTCTTTTAAAAAGTTCTAAAATTTCCATGCAACAAAAATTCTATATTTTGAAGACAAGAAAAAAAAATAGTAAACACTAGTAAATGCTAAAAATCTAAAGCACCACATGATTGACTATGATCAGATTAAACCTGGACAATACCTAATGAATTGGTGTCATGTAAAATTTGGGTTCAGCCAAGTGCCAGGCCTGGACTTGGATCGTGGTAAGAATACTTCACATGACTCAACAAAAAAGAGAGAAAAAAAAATGAAGAGAGACAAGTATTCAATTAAGTTAAACTAATAATAAATTGTTTATTTTAGTAAAAATTGTTTCTTATAAATGCATTTTACTTGTAATAGGTGGCATTGGCAAAACAAGTATGGGATTAGATGATGATGACGATGATGAAGTTCCAGGTATATTTAATTTCAATTTTAAAATATTTAAACATACCATAAACAGTTTATATTTTACAATTCAGTTTATATTTTGAAATTTAGTGAGTTAATAATAATAATTATCTGTAATACTTGAGATTTTACTGTATACTTTGATTTGTCTTTTGCATATTCTTAAGTGTAATGCAAATTTACTTATATATCTATCAATATATAATTACTGAATATATATGTAAATTTGCACATTCATCAGTGGAATTGATGACTTCTGGAAATAGACCTACAGATATAGGTCTTTTTCTAGAAATGGCCAACTCATCTAGTGTCTTACTATGACAGTCACTTGGCTAAGACAGCAGAGATATCAGTTTGCCTGTGTTGAGAAATCCAGGTTTGAATATGGATTAGATTGTCAAATTTTCATGAATGGTTTAACATGATTCATGTCAGACCTATTCTCACTACATGGCCACTTAATTTTGGACCTGGCCAAATTGTGATGGACATGGAGAAAGCTTTGTTACTGTTTGCAGAGAGAAAAGTGTTAATAATAAAATTGTTTGGTTTAATTATATTCTTTAATTTAAAAAATTTTAATAATATATTGAATATAGTAATTTGTTTTTTTTTTTGTTTTCTAGATTTGGTGGAAAATTTTGATGAACCATCTAAAACCGAGGGATTATAAGTTATCGATGCAAAGTTGTGGCAGTTTAATGTGAAGTGCTGCTTTTGTTCTTGCAGATTTAAAATTATTAATATTGTTAAAGCTTTGACTTAAATAACTTTTTTAAGATTTGAAGTGATGTATGAGATATTTTTATTAATTTTCTTGTTACTGCAGTAACTATTTTGTTTACATTTAGTTAATCTAAAAAAAATAGTTACGATCAGTGTTGATTTCTACTTTAATGCTAATGGACTTTATAGAAATGTTTTATATTTCAGGATTAAAAATAAATCTTCTGACTAGTCTTATAAAACAATTACAGTACTTTTGACAAGTTGTCTTATTTTTGAAGCTAGTTTTTCTATTTCTTAAAAATAAATATAAATTTGATAATTTGTTTGATAAATTATTTTAATGTTTTTCATCTTTACTGTGATTATATTTTTATGATTGAAATTGATTTTACTGTAATTTGTTAGAATAACAATGAAAATCCATACATGTATATATACTTCATGCAGTTTGCAGAATATATAAAAAAAATCATTCAGAATTTAATACTGTAATGTTTGACAAAAATTCAGAATTAATAAAATAATTAACATTTCAAGAATTGTTTTTGTGATGGAGATCAAAATAAAACTATTTTTTTCTTTGTATTTATTTGATGAATGATCTAAATAATTATAATGTAATTATATAGAATAGTTTATATCTCCAAATGATACTACTTTAAGCTGACCACATTCTCTTAGAATAGAATTTTTATTCTATAGAATTCATTTTTAATTCTTCTTAAGCCAGCTAAACCTACACCTGACTATTATTTGTGTAAAATGCCCGCTTTGAATTGACCACTTTCATCATCTTATATGAGATGATGAAATTGAAAAACCAGGTGGCATGTTACACTGTTGCATTAATGTATAAGTTACTCTCAATTTTTTTTTCTATCTTCAGTGTCTGAATGTTTTCCTCTTTAGTTCTATTGTGGAGAATATACATTATTTGCTGTTAATTAATATCCTCAATTCTCAAAAGTTAGCCAATGCTTTATTCTTGTTAAATTAAATAAGAATAAATAGAACATTAAATTCATTAATAATCAATAGGATGACTAACACACCAAATTAATATATAATAACAAAAACAAAGACACTGAGTTCAGCGTTATATGCATTTTTTATCGCAAGCACTTTCAACGAACTTGTAGTCGTCGTCCTCAGGCGAATACAGATATTTACCAAAAAATTTTAAACAAAAATAATCGAATGCAGAATAGAACGCATAAGATAAGTTGAAACTATGTTAAAGCCGTTAAGAACACGAAGTAAATATTTAAACATAATTTGAAAACTGAACGAGCAGACAGCTCCGTGAAGTGCGAGCTGGTGCACACGCTTCATGCATACTAGAGACTGCTAATACTCGCTTAAACACTTATACAGCGTGACCCATACACTAGGCAGCTTGAGCGTAGGGGTGTTGCAAGTGTCCAAGGAAATTAATATAAGATAATATAAAAAAGTTAAATTCATTAACTTTTTTATATTATCTTTCCACCAATAGGGATAGACAAAATGATAATCAAGATTGATAAATTTGATTGGTTTTTGGAATCTGGTTGGTCAAGTAGAAAAATATTGAAAGTATCATATCAGAGTTAAAACAGAGAAAGCAAATGTTTTTTTCGGATTACTTTAAATCAAACATTTAAAACCAAATGCATTACATTTTCATGTACTGTATTGTACAGTACACAAATTTGATGTGATTTACTAATTAATAAATTTTCTTGTCGTATGGTTGAATACTTAGCATATTTTAAATGAACGATAGGCTGACATCTTAAGCCTGATACTCACATGCAGAAACTGTTGCCTTTCCATGTCACGTAAACTCATGCCGAAAGTACCGTTAAATTGAAACGCGCCATCTGCCAGCCGTAAATGTAAATAGCTATTAGAATAGGTAGGCCACGTGACAGTAATTGAAAATGGCGCCTACCGGGATTGCTTTGTTATAACAAAGTTTCTAAGTTTACCTACGATCTTATCGCAAATAAAAAAGCTCAAAAACGAATTTGGATAGGAAAAACATTCTAAATCATTGGGAATTGGAATACAGTAGAGCGTCGATTATCCGAAAGAATTCCAGTCGGCAAATTTCAATTTTCACCAGTTCTGTGGCGCTGCAATCTTTGGATATGGCTTGGGCTATTCAAATATTTTACGTTTTTGATACTAAATTAACTTCTTAAGTATAATTTTTTATTGTTTTATATTTTTCAATATNCACCAGTTCTGTGGCGCTGCAATCTTTGGATATGGCTTGGGCTATTCAAATATTTTACGTTTTTGATACTAAATTAACTTCTTAAGTATAATTTTTTATTGTTTTATATTTTTCAATATATTTTGTTTGTACAAAATAAAAAATAATTTTTAACGATACAATAGTTTTCGTCAGGCTTAACATCGACGAAAATTCAACGCGAAACGACACGCAACGGAGAAAAATTTCAACATGGGATAGGTTATATTTTTTCGTACATAATCGGTTATCTGAAATATCAGTTATCCGAACAACCCAGTCCCCAATTGAATCGGATAATCGGCGCTCTACTGAACTTTCGTAATTGAATTACGATTACGCCATTCCGAATAATTTACGCAGTATGTATGTCTGTTTGATATTAATATCTAAATCGGATAGTAATATAGCGTATAAATGACATATACTGTATTAGTGTTTTAGTGTATAAATAAAACTTTTTAGCCTTCCCGGCCGCCGTAGTTCGAATGCTATCGTCCCACGTGATCTTTATGACAACGTAATGGATAAACGGCCTTCCTATTGGTCTAATTTTTACCGACCCGTTTTCCGCGACGGCAAAAGTTGAAAATTTTCAACTTCATATTCTTTGGGCTTCGATGACAAAAGTGACGTAATTTTGCTGTTTCGTGGACAGGTGGTCATCCGTTTCCGCATGTGAGTACCAGGCTTTAATCGCTTGACAATCCAGACGTCTGTTGTATATGTTAAAAAAACTTTTTCTATGCCTAATAACAACATCGTGATATGAAAATGAAGAGTTTGGAAATTTTCTTATTTGAACGATCTGATAGCCAGGATCGAATCCAAGCATGTGGCGAATCTCGAGAATTTTTCAAGGATAGCGTTTCCGCGGTATGTTTGGCCCCATCCTTCGCTATTTGGTTGTCCTATTATGGAACTACTTGAATCCTTGATGGGCATGTCTTGCAGTATTCACAATCGTCTTGCAAAAAATCGTCTTGCAGTATTCACAATCGAGGATCAAGAGTTTTGAGTTAGAAGTTAACCAATCATCATTGAGTTTACTTTTAGTACGTAAATGTTTATTAGTTAAATTCAAATTCTAACTCGATCCATGGTTGTGAATACTGGCATTAGTTTCCTATTCATTAAAATTTCTCATTTACCAAAGAGAATTTTCTCGAAAATGTTTCTAAAAGTTATTTACTAGTGATGTAACGAATATTCGGTTACTATTCGGTATTCGGCCTATTTTTCACTATTCGGCCGAATACCGAATATTTAATCACTATTCGGCCGAATACCGAATATTTAATCACTATTCGGCCGAATACCGAATACCTAAAAGCAGGAGTAATAAATAACAAAAACACAGTAAATTAATCATTTTGTTATTTAGATTTAATGTTATCGAGTTAGTGTTGTTTGTTTATATTTATTTATAACTTGTAACATGCACAAAATAAAAAAGAAAATAATATTAGTCACATGTATTCACAATTTATAATTACAAAGATCAGCACACGTACACGTCTATCGTTGGAGAATCCTCGCACATCTGAGGGTCTGACCCTGCCTATCCTTCTTTTTAAGCGCTCGTCTTTGCTCTTCCCTTTCTCTTTCCTCTATCGCTCTAATCCATGTATGCCTGTGCATACATCATAATACGCGCTCACGATACTTTCGATTCGTCACTTTTCCGTCGTAGAGTTCCCATTTTACAATTACGTGACTCAGCCTGGTGATAACGGAGAAAAGAGACAGATAGGACGTCGATATAAGTCACAGTTATGATTTCACAGATTCGAGACAGCTTGATAGCCCGAACGGCCCCAGGCTTTCGCCCGTGCACGCTAAGTGACTTTCATTACAAGCATTTAGCTTTCCGAAGTCTATGACAACAATTGTTTGGCATTGACGGCCGCGAATTTCGTGCCAATAAGCTGCCTCGACTTGTTCGATTATGTTATCAACTCAATTTCATATTTATTTTCACATTTTCACTTCGCGGTCCTTCTCTGTTCTTTTTCCGTTATTTACACGTGTAGGTCATTTCATTGTTATCCACATTTGATATCATCATTTATCACATACTTCCATGACACTCTTGTCTGTCCGCTACAACTGTCAAGAATTAACGCGATTGGCGAAGCGTAGTGACAGCGGGCCAATAGAGAGCAGGATCCTTGCCATAATGCGGTTTGCGCGCCAATTTTCGTACGTGCGTTAATCGAGCCGAATAGTTTGGCCGAATATTCGGCTATTCGGCCACGCTCCTGGACGAATATTCGGTATTCGGCCTGAAGCCGAATATACTATTCGTTACAACACTATTATTTACAGAATTCTTAATAATGAAACAGAAGCATCAAAATTAATAAAGAAAAAACAGTATTAATGGTATTTGAAGTATATTGCATTTATAAATACCTATTTAAAAATTTTGTTTCATTTCAATATTTACAAAATTTAAAAACTTATAAGACAAAATTTGTTTTTAGAAATTTTTTCCAGATAAATACTGTACAGTTTATTGCAACTTCATTCTTTATTTTAGCAATGAATAAATTTAAATTTTTTTTTGAAAGAATTAGAATTTATAAAACCGAAGAAAAATTTCAGAATTAATTTTAACATTTAATTTTACTTTCAAACAAAATTTACAACCAATTTAGAAGTTCATTAGATTTTACAATTGATACTTCATAAAATTTTCAAATTAACAGGAAATTTAATGCCGCCACCTTATTATTTTCTAAATCAGAAATTTCATAAGTTTTCTTATCGATATTTCCAATTCTGAAATTAAATAATACAAATTATTATAAATTCTACGTTATATCATTATGATTAAAACCTAAGATTTTAGGACTTTGCAATAAAATGAAAAACCACAAATAGTATCTGCTGAATGTAACAATTATGGCACTGAAAAAATATTAACAGCTCATGGCATTACTATTGTTCTCACAGAACTAAAATTTTGGCTTGATACAAGTGGTTGAGAAATTAATATAAAGAGTGTTTCGAAACTCATGGGGAAAAATTTAAGGGGTGATAGAAAGCATCTAAACAAGCAATTTTCACCATACAACGCATGGACGGAGATCAAGCGGTGAACGCTAGACGGCGCTGTAATGGAAAGCATAAAGCGCGAGTTTTCGTACACATCGTCATTTCTACCGTGGATTTCAGAAGGCATGGCGACGTACAATAATCAGGAAAAGGCGGACATGCATTTTATGTATGGTCTTGCGAATGGGAATGCTCTGGAAGCCGAAAGACTGTACAGCAGTTAGAGATTCAGACTATGTACAAAAAATTATTTAATTTTTGAGTCACAATTAATCCTTTTTTCATACACCATAGAAGTATTTTGTACATAGTCTGAATCTCTAATTGATAATTAAAAGAAAAATATCCTGAGTTCATCATGAAATTGTAACTGTACAGCAGTGTTTCCCGAGAAGACACGTGCAGACCGAAAAATTGTTCTCCGCCCATGCATTGCATGGTGAAAATTGCTTGTTTAGATGTTTTCTATCACCCCTTAAATTTTTGCCCACGTTTAAGTATTTAGTAGCATTATGTTTTTAATTTAACAGCCGTTTATACTCTTCATCAGCTAACTGTACTAATTGTAAATCAATTAACTTCTTTGAGACATTCCAATTTTTGATATTAATGTAATTAAACATAAAAAATACTTAAAACTGAAAAAATCTGGTTTTCCGTTTAATGAAAACGGTTTCTCTCTTAGCAAAATCGCACTCTTCATGGGTGGTTTGCCACAGTTAGTGCGAAATGTTTGCACACAATTTACTGAAGTCCGTTAAATGAAACTCTATTAGGAGGGTTGCAGAGACGTTAATAGTGAGTACAACGCATTAAAAGCATACGTCATTATAAAAAGCATGTTAACCTTAGATGGCCAAGTTTTATCTCAAGCACATTATATGAGAGGTAATATCTGCAGGAATTAAAATACTGTATGAACAATTAAATAACTCATATATATAGGATCTACCATCTAAATAATTAAAAGATTAAGACATTTAAAAGTGAATATTTAAACTTACAGCACGCTGAAGATACTAAAAACCAAACATTATAAATTGTATTTTTATACATTTTATGATGCATACTTACTACGCTAAAGAGCATATAAATTAATTTTATCTAATTAAATTAATAATACAGAAAACAATTTTTAAAAATTATCTCATTTATGTATTCCTGATATGTTTTACAAATATATTTAAATTCGGAAATTGTATTATTTACTGATTAAAATTTATAACATAGTATTACTTTTCTGTTCCATTCAAATTGCAATAGCAAAATAGGTTTTATTTTAATTAATTAATCTGGATTAACAGAATAAGCCTATATTTTAATGTTTATACAGTCGACCCCCCTATAACGTACGTTCCTATAACGACAATTCCTATAACGTAGCGAAAAAATTGTAGAAACTTTCGTATAATGTACCTCCTATAACGTCGTTTCGCGAGAAGATTGATAGAGTCTGGACCAATAGTGGATGAGCAGCCGAACTACTTACCTCCGACCCTGCGCCACGCTACGGAGCGGCTAAATTGAGTTTGCTATCGTCTGTTTAGTATTATATATAAATTAGGTACTGTACATATAATTATATATTAATTATATATAAATTAGGTACTGTATATATAATTATATATTAACTTAATTTATTGTAACTTTATTATAATTATATATATGCTTTCTGCCGCCTGGCAACACGCTACGGAGATTTTAGGCTAGTAAGTTGAGTTTATTATCGTCTG
>NW_019384722.1:6698-11155 GCF_000671375.1 Centruroides sculpturatus | reverse complement strand
AAAATGCAGAACAATAACAAAACGAATCATTCGTCCATATTTATACTCGACACAGAGGGTGTGTTAAACCAGTTATAATAAAGCTGGATAATCAAGCCAATGACACGGGTCGTTTCATTTGAAACAGGATACGCTATTGGCTTGCTTATCCAGCAGTATTAAGCCCCTGTACCATTCAACACGCCCGGTATGCAAATATGCTCTTCCACAAAGGACAAAAAAGTAACATTTAAATTATGAAATTTTATTTGATTAAATATAAGTAAGATTATTTTATATTAATTAGTTGTATGAAGGCAACATGTATAGAAATAAATTGTATTTAAATTAGCAAATTGTCTAATTTGCATTCTTGGTTTAATCGTAATAAAATTAAGAAAACAATTTGCATTATAGATTTGTATAAATAAATTAGAAATACTCATATCTCAGAAAATTTTCGATTTTTGGATATTTTTTAAGTCTCCAAATTTTTCAAAAATTTTATCGCGATTTTAATCTACCTTTAATGATTCACGATTAACGCTTAATTGTTTTTTAATGCGATTTTTTTTGTTAAATTTCGTTCATCGTTCTAAAGTTGTAGTGCACAGGTTTTACTTCGGTAAAGTTATTTACAGCTAGTTTCTGATGTCAAAAACGACTTTCAATAGTTTTTTAATCAAATTTCATTCATCGTTCTAAAGTTGTAGGGCACAGGTTTTACTTCGGTAAAGTTATTTACAGCTAGTTTCTGATGTCAAAAACGACTTTCAATAGTTTTTTAATTTTTTTAATTAATAGATTTTATTATATATACGTTTAATTAAGTCGGGGGGTCGGAAATCGCAATAAAAAACGTAATTTTTTAAAAATATTTAAAAATATACGGCCAGCTAGTATTCACTTTACTTTAATCACCAAAATTAATAGCATCAATCACCCTCATAAACAAATTTTCCAGCAAAATTTCAGAAAATTTCGACAAAAAGCACAGGAGCTTCAAAGAGGATGAAGAACATAGAGAGTGAATAAAACCATGCCCCCCCCCACATCCATACATACAGAAATTACCTCCGATTTTTTTTTTTTTTGCATTTCTCAACGTTTCAAAGTGTCCTGAGTCCAAAACTGTGAAAATCTTGAGGGGGGTCATTTTTTTGAACGATTGCCGTACTTTCCCTCTGTTACGTATAACAGCCGGAAATATAAAAATGAAGATTTTTCCTCGCTTAATATTATTGGAGGGATGAAACAAAATGACCAATCTATTATGGTCACAATTTTTTAAATATAATTATAGTTTCATGCCGACGATGTGATCATTTGATATATTAAAAGTACCGACAGGTGTCAAGCTACGCCACTCATCAAAAATGTTAACGACCGATAAATATTTTATGCCCGCCTTAGTAATTTTAATTTATGTATGTTAAAGAATTCGAAAGTGTTTTCTCCATTATATTATTTATTTTTTAGCACCATATAAATGGTGCGTTTGATAATACTCGACTAATTATTCGATACTTAAATAAGCAATTAAAATCATTAACCAATAAAACAATCGACTAAAGTTTTTAACCGATCTGTAATTACAGCTACAGTAGAGCGTCGTTTATCCGAAAGCTGGTTATCCGAAACGTCTGTTATCCGAAAGCATTCCAGTTGGCAAATTTAAATTTTCGCCAGTGCTGTGGCGCTGCAATCTTTGGCTATGTCTTGGGCTACTCAAATATTTGACGTTTTTGATACTAAATTAACTTCTGAAGTATAATTTTTTATTGTTTTTATATTTTTCAATATATTTATTTTGTTTGTACAAAATAAAAAAATAATTTTTAACGATACAATAGTCTTCGTTAGGCTTAACATCGACGAAAATTCAACGCGAAGCGACACGCAACGGAGAAAAATTTCAACATGGGATAAATTAATCTATTTTTTCGTACATGATTCGTTATCCGAAAAATAAGTTATCCGAACAACCCCAGTCCCCAATTGATTCGGATAAACGACGCTCTACTGTAAATTTAAACCGTTGAAACTTCAGAAAATAAATACGCAAATAGCTATTTAATTAGGAATCAGTTCAGCGAAGAATTTGAGGAGGAGAAACTATTAATAATAAATAAATTATTGATATATTAATGTATAATTGTTTTATACAAAAATATCGTTTTCTAAGAAGTGTCTTTCTCTTAAAAATTTCCATTCTCTTAAGATAAATTAGTTCAACTCTTTCAGTTGAAATAAAAGTGACAAAAATGTTGGAACTATCCACAATACATAAGAAGAGTGACTATAACGTCTGCAAACATATGAAAATATAAGAACAGTAGAACTGTATAATTAATGGTTTTGATATTACAATATATTCTATATGTTCAGTTTGTTGGCCCTAATTATAAATGTATAGTTCAATACACTGTGCAAAATTACAACGAACGCGATGCATTACACATAATGAATAAATTAATCTGTTTCCAGATTCTATTTCAACTACATAGATACTGTATTGTTGCTAAATTTCTTGACCGTATCAAAGAAATTCGAGATTTCATGAAATAACATCATGTAATATTACGTTATTTTATGCAATAATATTACACTATTAAAAACAAATAAAAATCAGAAAAACATTACCACTCCGAGAAAGCCATGGAACTGAAAATAAAATAAAAACAAGATTAACATATAAAGAAATAATTATATGTGTAACTAAATAATTGCTGTAGAAACATAAACACATTATTATTCAATAACAAAAAACGGTTTAAAACAAGAAAATTAATTCAATCGTCAATTTTTCTACACTCGGTAAGCTTTGTGAATAATGTAATAATTTGAAAAGGTGAATGTCTGGCGTGTAACATTTTGTAATGTAGAAGTATAGAAAAGTTGAAATTAATTTTCTTGATTTTATCGCAAAAGTAAATCGTCATATATAATCAAACTAATAAGCATTTTTGTTTTAATTCTCAATTTAAATATTAAATTAAAAAATCACGATCGAGTATTTAATGCACGGCGTCGAGAAACGTCGCCGACCCCGAGGGAAAATTTACGTGGTCTCCAAGTAAAATCCCAATTTTCAATGTTTTTACGTTATAAGGTTGAACAATTTATTACCGCTTCGAACTATAATTTTCATCGCCGTCATTCTATGGTTAATTCACGTGTAAGAAAACAAATTGTGGGATGATATTCGGACCTGTGTGGATCCTGGACATAGGAATTTTACTCCATCATCCCCTCTCTTGTCGGCCCTGTGCTTATGTACAAACAAAACAAATGAATATTGTTTCATTTTCAATTTGTTTGTAGTAACGACAGTATTTGTTCAGGTAAAAATTACTTGTTTATTAAGTTAATACACTTAGGCCTATATGACATCTATACTATATTTCATTTTAAATTTCAAAAATAATGCTGCTCTATCTCGTTCAATGCTTTTCCAAGGACAGGGAAGCATTATTTTACTGTCGTTCAGAGGCTAATTGAAATGTATGTATTATACATATATTTTATTACATTATATACGTCACACTTTCGCTGTATAGATGTATGCAATCTGGCTGAATGACAACACTGCGCTGTTGGTACACGTATGTAAATTATGTTTAGGGGAAAGTGGGGCAAGATGAGAACGTTAAGGTTTGAAAAATCAGAAGATGGCAACCACTTTGATGAGAACAATAATTTTTTTATTCTCAGCAACTACGACATTTGATAATCTATAATACAAAATTTAATTTTTGAAAATGTTTTTAAAAACAAGAAGATTTAATATTTTAAAATTATATGTAAATTCACCATCTTGCCCTACCCATGGGGTAAGATGGGGATATTATTTTTATAAACAACCCAAAGCGTGCTCAGCAGAAAATAATAAACAATAACTAAATCAACACCTGATCACTCGCTGAGAGATTTACTCTTAACGCAAACGTTTTCAATCCAATCAATGGATCATCGTCAGGTAAATTAGAACATTTCAAAAAATAGAACAACAAGTTTAAAATACAAAAATATAAATATTAATAACGGATAACCAATATGTTACTAATAATAATAGGAGCTTTAATAATATGTATAAAAAACTCTGTATAGTTAAGTTGAGAAACTCCGTACAGTTTATTAAGCAATATTAATATATAGTGTTATCGATTTGCCTATTAAGTTTGAAGTATTAATATTTTGTATACACAATTTATTTGTTATATTTTAATATTTTATTTTTATTTATAATTTTAGCAGCATTTGTATTAATTATATTATTTAAAAACGTTATTTTGCTGTTAGTAATATATTGGTTATCCGTTATTAATATTTATATTTTTTGTATTTTGAACTTGTTGTTCTATTTTTTGAAATGTTCTAATTTACCTGACGATGATCCATTGATTGGATTGAAAACGTTTGTGTTAAGAATAAATCTCTCAGCGAGTGAACAGGTGTTGATTTAGTTATAGTTTATT
>NW_019384722.1:0-5876 GCF_000671375.1 Centruroides sculpturatus | reverse complement strand
ACGTCGCTTTCTCTTAACAATTCCATTGTTACGTAGCATTTCCATTGTTGACACTTCCATTGTTACTTAACACTTCCATTGTTACTTAGCACTTCCATTGTTACTTAGCACTTCCATTGTTACTTAACACTTCCATTGTTGATGGAAGTGTTAAGCCTTAATCCTGTCCCTCTCCCCCGTGGGGAGGAATTTCGCAAAATCCCTTCTTAGTGTGCGTTTTCGTGACGTACCCTAACTGTGTACGAAATTTCAACTTTCAACTCCTAACCGTTTGGGCACTGCGCTGATTATTATTATTATTATTATTATCATCAACCCGTCTCGATTATATATTAGATATTAAAATATTAAAACAAATAAAAATCAGAAAAACATTACCTGTCCGATAAAGCGTTGCAACTGAAAATAAAATAAAAACAAGATTAACACATAAAGAAATAATTATATGTGTAACTAAATAATTGCTGTAGAAACATAAACACATTATTATTCAATAACAAAAAACGGTTTAAAACAAGAAAATTAATTTAATCGTCGATTTTTCTACACTCCGTAAGCTTTATGAATGATGTAATAATTTGAAAAAACGAATGTCTAGCTTGTAGATTATATTTTAATGTAGAAATTAAGTTTATTTTCTTGATTTTATCGTAAAAGTAAAACGTCATAAATAATCAAACTAATAAGCATTTTTGTTTTAATTCTCAATTTAAATATTAAATTGTAAAGTCACGATCGAGTATTTTATGAAGTTAATAAATGCTTATGCTTGGCGACGAGAAACGTCGCCGACTCCGAGGGAAAATTTACATGGGCTCCAAGTAAAATCCCAATTTTCAATATGTTTTTAAGTTATAAAGTTGAACAATTTATTACCGTCTCGAACTCTAATTTTTACCACCATCCTTCTATGACTAATTAGCGCGCAAAGAAACAAATTGTGGGCTGATATTCGGGCCTGTGTGAATCCTGGCCACAAGAATTTTACTCTGTGAGATCTTGGATATCCCCTTTTATTAATTGAGAGTTTAAATCAAATCTATAACTGTTAGAAATAATATTTCTGATTTTGATAAAAAAAGTTTAATTTCAAAACGAAGGAAACTGGTAAAACTCACTTCCTGTTGAACGGAAGTTTCACATCCTTTCGTTTTTCCCTTATCTTCGAAAATTTGAGTCACATAACGAACAGTCACCCCTCTGTAAATACCCACTCAGCCTGCTCAGGTGGGAAAATACGATGTTACCATTGGAAGAAAACCTCGAAAAAGGAGATTATTTTCGGATTGTTCGGGGAGTACGCCACTACTTCTACGAGAGGAAAGACGTATTCCACTGCTGTCTCCCCATAGCCAACGCCCATAATTTAGAAGAGTTCTGTCTCCATGTTCCTGACTCTAGAAACTGTATAGAAACGTGCCGCCTTCAAAATTCAAAGGACAAAAAAGAAAGGACCTGTCAAGAACCTAAATTTTTAAAAGAACCTTATCATCGATCCGAATACAAAGAGAAGACAACGAACCTTAAGTTTGTATGGTAGTATGATTTTAAACGAAGTGTAATCTCTCTCTCGAGAAATAGATAGATTTTATAATTGTAATCTCCATTTTGTTGTTATTTTGTTTATCAAATATCCGTTGTTATTTTCATTTAAACAATGGCCTCGTTCTTGACTGAATCAAAAGATTCCTTTTCCACAATTATAACGCAACCTCTCCTTTAAAACAAGTAGAAGTATTAGCGCAATAGTCCGCGAAATTGACTATCTGGTGTCAAAAATCCTGAAAAGAAGAGTTTGATTTCGAAATCACTCTTCTCGGCATTTACTTTAAAGCCCTTCAAAGTAAAGTGAGCCAATCTGAGGATTGTGTATCAGTAAGAGACAGAAAGTTCTATGCCCTTGGCTACTCACAACTCCATTATCTCCCCTTTCTTGTTGGGCAAATCAATATTGTTTCATTTTTCGACAATTGAAATATAATGTGAAAAAAGAGGCCATTGCTGCTGTTTTCGCTTGTCTCATGATTAAACGATAATTTCTCCTGATGGTGTATTCGAGATGTTCAGACCCTCCCTTCTACATTAGTGTGTTTTCACGTATTTAATACCCCAACACCTTACAATCAGATAAAAACGTCCAGATGGTAGGAATTTGGTACAGTGGTCCTTCTGATCGTTTTAGCTCAATTTTGTAGTCTTTCTCAAACTTCGTCAGCTGTGTTTAACATTTGGGATGTGCCATGCAGGCCTGCCTGGGGTTCGAGAACATGCAATGAACAGGTACAATACACTAAAAATTTCGAATACAATGCAATACTGTGCAATGTTTGCGATCTTTTTTACAGGATACTGGGATAGTGATTGCAGGCTTTCTGGAAGCATTACCTGATTTGCAATCAGACCAACTATAATCGTTTATACACAGGGTCCGCGGGTATGTTGAGTGGCGAGGTGGTCGTGTTATGTCCCCACCTCGCCGCCTCAACCTAGGATGGATCGCTAGACGTACTGTACGTTTATGTCTGTCTCCCAGAAATCTGGAGTTCATCCTTAACAGGAGGAGTCCTAGCTGTCATTCCTATTCCTCAATTCGAAATAACAACAATAGTAAAAGTGAAAGTAGAACCGGTAATTAATTAAAGCAAAAACCGCCAGTTTACAATAGTAACTAAGTTCAATAAGACTTAATCAGCTCTAAGAAAATAGTCACCAGAAGTCGCGAGGCTCACCAGTACCCCCTATTTAAAGGATTCATTGAATTTATTTATATTATACTGTAAGTTAGTTTGGGAGGGATTAATGTCGTCGGCATAAGCGTCGATAAAGGATAAAGTTAAAAGTGTGAGTGATTTGTCTATGTAAGCGATAAAGGATAAGATGCTAAGAATCGAGCCTTGAGGTATACCTAATAATGGAAAGAATTCTAGAAAGTAGAAATGAGAGACTTTTATTTTATAAATACGCAAAATGAAAACTAAGAAGTTATTAAGCCTATATAATATTGTATTATTGATTTCGAATTCAGACGACACTTTTTCGAAGAGAATATTCAGAACAACAGAATCGATTACGTACTTACGTCATAGATATTGCTTAAATTACTTCCCAGATATTGTACTAATTTGAAACCGTTTCGTTCTTCGTTTTTGTTTCGTAAGCACGATATAGTGCAATTAAACGAACACTAGGCATCATTTTATCCGTTTATTTACACTTAGTTGATCATCTTAGTTGATTTACTCTTCTTCTTATGCTAGTTTAATTGCACTACATCGTGCTTACGAAACAAAAAAAAATTCTTAAATATTGTTAAAAATTCCTACTTACGTCGCAAGTTCTGGCGACGTAAGTAGGTAACTTTGATTCAAAGTTAGATAAAATTTCAGATTGAATTTCAAGATGATTACTGATGATGGAGCGATGAAGAATACAGTACTCTAGTGATAATGCGCTATTAATATAAAAAGTAATAGGTTTGTATATGTAACGGTAAATATAAATTCCAAAAATCTTTAGCTTTGCACAGACAAGAAAGATAGAACGGAATAAATCAGGAACCTTTTTTGGTAAGAATAGAAATAACAGATATTCTTCACTGTGGAAGAATGAAACTATATTGAAGTAAGGGGGGAATAAAAATAGAAGCTGATACAGATTCAATTTTATGTAAAAACACATAGCAGGAATTAGGTCAGGATTTAAAAAAGTTAGTGATAACAACTGTATGGCCTCACAAATTGCTGAAAAGCAAAATAATGAGGTGAGTTAATGCCCAACTAATTCGAGATTTTGTGCAAAGGAGAAGCGGTTTGAAAGAAGCTTCGAGGAGTATATTAAAAAAATCGGAATTTAAATTGATTGTTGGCATCATAAACTTTATCATCGAGAATCAAATGACGACTGTTTAGCCTAGATTTGTTAAACCTAGGGATAAACTGACAAAGGGTCTTAAGGTCATAATCAAATTCTTCTTTAACAATTTTATTAAAATAATTAACGTAATTATTTTTACGTTTACATTTTTATATTATTGCTTTAAAGTTATATAAATAAACGCATCTTTATTTTTATGATATAACTCTGGAATATCTTGATTTTCTGTTTAAAACAATGAAAACGAATATTATTACGTAGTTTTTAAAAGATATATGAGCGCATTTTTTGGAATTTATTTCTATAGCGTATTGAGAAATTAACAAATTGAGTAAGTCGTATGTGTAATTGTACTTTATATTTGATATTATGAGAGGAATGAAACAAAAATGACCAGTCGATTATGGTTATCTTCTTTTAAATATAATTACAGTTTCATGCCGACGTTGTGATCACTGATCTGTTAAAAGTTTAATGTATTGACAAGTGAAAAGCTACGGCACTCATCAAAAATGTTACTTTGACAACAGATAAATATTTTATGTTCACCAACCTTAGTACTGTAATTTTAATTTATATATGTTAAACAATTCGAAAGTGTTTTCTCCATTATATTATTTATTTTTTAGCACATATAAATGGTGTATTCGATAATAGCGAGGTTGCGGCTGAAGTTTTCATTTTTAAAACGTGAACGTCTAACGTCGAGCTCCGCTGACAAGATAGCGGTGCTCGACGTTCGACGTTCACGTTTTAAAGATGAAAACTTCGGCCGAAACCTCTCTAATACTCGGCTAATTATTCGATACTTAAGCAATTAAAATCATTAATCAATAAAACAATGGACTAATGTTTTTAATCGACCTGTAATTACAGCTAAATTTAAACCGTTGACACTTCAAAATATGAATATGCAAATAGTCATTTAATTAAGAATCAGTTCAGCGAAGAATTTGAGGAGGCGATATAGATAATGATAAGTAAATTATTGATATTTTAATGTATAATTCATTTGTACAAAGATTACAGTTTCTAGTGGTCTCTTTCTCTTAAAAAAATTTCTATTCTCTTCACATAAATTAGCTCAACTCTTTCATATGAAATAAAAGTGACAAAAATGTTGGAACTATACACAATATATAAGCACAGTGGCTATAACGTCTGCAAACATATGCAAACATAAGAACAGTAGAACTGTATAATAAATGGGTTTTGATATTACAATATATTCTGTACGTTCAGTTGGTTGGCCCTAATTAAAAATGTATAGTTCTATACACTGTGCAAAATTACAACGAACGCGATGCATGAAACATAATGAATAAATTAATCTGTTTCCATATTTTGTCAACTCCGTAGATACTGTATTGTTGCTAAACTTCCCGATCGTATCAAAGTAATTCGAGATTTCACGCAAAAACATCGTGTAATACAGTATTATGTTATTTTATGTAATAATATTAAACTATTAACACAAATAAAAATCAGAAGAACATTACCTGCTCGACAAAGCGTGGAAACTAAAAATAAAATAAAAACAAGATTAACACATAAAGAAATAATTATATGTGTAACTAAATAATTGCTGTAGAAACATAAGCACATTACTTTTTAATAACAAAAAGCAGTTTAAAACAGGAAAATTAATTCAATCATCAATTTTTCTATACTCCAGTAAGCTTTGTGAATGATGTAATAATTTGAAAAGTTGAATGTCTGGCATGTAACATTTTGTAATGTAGAAATATAGAAAAGCTGAAATTAATTTTCTTGATTTTATCGCAAAAGTAAATCGTCATAAATAATCAAACTAATAAGCATTTTTGTTTTAATTCTCAATTTAAATATTAAATTGTAAAATCACGGTCGTGTATTCTGTGCAGTTATGCTTATGCACGGCGTCGAGAGACGTCGCCGACCCCGAGGGAAAATTTACGTGGTCTCCAAGTAAAATCCCAATTTTCAATGTTTTTACGTTATAAGGTTGAACAATTTATTACCGC
>NW_019384721.1:522351-524314 GCF_000671375.1 Centruroides sculpturatus | reverse complement strand
ATATACAGTACAGTTTTGTGTTTAATATATTTTTTGTAAATGATCAGTTATCTGAAAAATCACTTATCCGAACAATCCCAGTCCCGAATTGTTTCGGATAATCGATGCTCTACTGTAGTTACAAGATTTTACAATATGTCAGGTTTTTATGGAACCTCCATATATTCATAACATCAGAAATACGCAACTTGAGAAATGCCCCAGAGATTATTACAACATTAAAATGATATGAAAACATAATTTCATATTATTTATTATTGTGACATATAATTTATTGTGGGGTTAATGCACAAGTTCAAATACAAAAATTTGCATCAAATTTGCCTCCCTGATTTCATCCTCCTAAACCCTTTGTCTAATCCTTTGTTTCTCAACCTCTAACAAATCGTCGCCCCCTTCAATAAAACCGTTACATAATATCGCCCCCCTTCACTACAACATTCCGATGCCGAGGGACAAGGCTAACGCCAAATTCGTACTGCATTGAATAGACTAGTGACTAGTATAATGTTATTTGTTTAATTATTGTACGATATAACGAATAAAATATCTAATTATTCTTAATATAATGTTTTACTATATCGCCCAGAAAATTGTTTTTCGCCCCCAAATATAAATTGTTGCTAATTGCCCCCTGAACATGGAAAAATGCCCACATGGGGCGATATCGCCTCCGTTGAGAAACACTGCTCTAAATGCACAGTGAGTTGTTGACCGTTTTTTTTAGGCATCAGAATTTTTCATCAAGCTATTCGGACTTGAGTAGCTAATATTGAAAGATTAATCGAGGGCTGCATAAATTCATTAGACGGCCAGATTCGAACCACAGGCTGTATGTTGGCCATGCCTGCCATAGAGTATCCAAAACTGAACAGATAAGATAATAAGTTTAAAAAAGTCAACCAGGTGGTGAAGGGGATTAAACTTTGAACAGAGCAGGCAATGATATGATGATGCAATACAAATACTGCAGTAAAAACCCATTTCTCGTGCATTTTACTTTTTAATATGAAAAGAGTATATAGTCTATGTTCATCTGGAAAGAATAAACTTTCCAATAGCAAAATAATTTTGAAAAGTGGTTCATTACATTCCAAGATTACCTCTAGCAAACAAACATTCTCATTTTGTTTAAATAACACCAACAAAACCTTCAAAATATACCAGCAAAAATATAATTTAATATAAAGACACTATGACAACATTTTTGATCTGAATAGCATCTGCTTCAGGTCCAAAATACTCAATAGAAATAGAATGCAAAAGATTGAATTCAAATTTTTAAAACCGCTATAGCATTTGAATATTAGAATGAGTATAGAAATCACAACTATGTGTTAACAATAATATTAAAAATAAAAATAAAAATTAACATAAACATTAAAGAATATATTTGTTACAAATCTTAAGCGAATTAATTGATTTTAATTAAGATTTGTAACAAATATATTCATTGATTTTTATTTTAAGTTTTAATGTTAATGTTAACGCATAGTTGTGATTTCTATACTTGTTTTAATATTTAACTGTTACAGTGGTTTTAAAAATTTGAATTCAATCTTTTGCATTCTATTTCTATCAAACATTTTAGACCTGAAGCAGATCCTATTTGGATCGAAAACGTTTGTCATAGTGTATTTATATTAAATTATATTTTTACTGGTATATTTTGAAGGTTTTGTTGGTGTTATTTAATAGTGCACAACTAGCTTTCGGAAGATTTAGAACTTGTTTTATATACAGTAGAACCTCGAAAACTCGACCTAATGTGGACCGAAGGGTGGCCGAGTTTGTGAAAATGCCGAGTTATCGGGAATGGGGTTAAAAAAAATAAGTACGAGTATTTCCTCAGAAAATACTGTACTGTACTTGTACAGTATTTACTTGTACAGAATATAACAGAGAATAAACTGCCCAAATACCCTTAAACAAAGGAAAAGTACGTCCTTTATGAAGGCATAGA
>NW_019384721.1:504732-516183 GCF_000671375.1 Centruroides sculpturatus | reverse complement strand
GTTAAAAATTATTTTTTTATTTTGTACAAACAAAATAAATATATTGAAAAATATAAAAACAATAAAAAATTATACTTCAGATGTTAATTTAGTATCAAAAACGTAAAATATTTGAGTAGCCCAAGACATAGCCAAGGATTGAAGCGTCACAGCACCAGCGAAAATTTAAATTTGCCGACTGGAATTCTTTCGGATGATTGACGTTTCGGATGATTAACTTTCGGAAAATCGACGCTCTACTGTATTTAGCCACTTGACTGTTTATGGAGTACTATCTTGGCAACATAAGATGTGTTATGATAATTTAATTATTTGCTGAGTATGTTCTGTTAAATGTTCACGGAGTACTTGATGTTATATAGTTTTACGGGGTATGGGGCTCACCCCAACAGGGAACTTAGGTGCAAACGATAGCAACTATCAAAGCACACAACTACATGCAAAGCATGTAGAATAGGCAGTATACTGATACATGTTAAAAATTGATCTTTGGAGGCAAATATCTTGCAAAAGATCAACAATCCTGGGGTAGTGCAAAATCCCTCATTCAGAACTTAAATCTTTTGGAGCTGTACTCCATCCTCAGGATTCAGTACTTTCTAAAAAGCAGTTTTTAAACATTCAGTTTCTTGGAACATCTGAACACCAAATGTTTTTAATAAAAAAAACAAAATTAAACAACTTTGGAATATTCAAACACTTTTTTAAAATGAAAAAAAAAAACAAACCAAACATTCCAAGCAGACAATTTTAAAGAAGTATTTGAATATTCTAAAGGTGTTTTTGCTAAAAATGTTCAGTGTTCAAAGATTCCAAGAAACTGAATGTTTAAGAACTGCTTTTTAGAAAGTAATGAACCCCAAGGACAGAGCACAGCACCAAAAACACCTGATTCTAATCATGTGTAAAAAACTTCTCTGAATAAAGCAATCCGTTTCTCATATACTATTATTTACAGTTAATAAAATAAAAAAATAAATAATTTATTCATTTTTAAGTATTTTGTTATTAATTTTGATTCTGAAACAATTATTGTATAGTTTATTACACATCAATTCTAAGCTAACTTTAATTAATTTACCATATATTTAATTTATTAAATTGTTCATTTTTAATACATGGCTATTTCTTAAATGTAATTTTATTAAGAATTGTGATTTGATTTTGTTTTTACTTTTATTGATAAATAAAGTAAAATAATAATAAGGTATGGATATGAATTTATTATTATTATAAATAATATCAATAATAACCAAATAATATATAACATGACAACTTTTCTGAAATTTTTCCAATAGATTTCTTAAAAGATCATCCTGAATATATAAACACATCACACAATTTCTATCATATCTAGTACCTTATCATGTTCATGGTGATTATATAATATAAGATATTTCATTTAAACTATAATAATAAATATTTTAAAAATATTGATTAGATTTTTATTAGAAATTTATTAATTCTTACTTATTTGCATTCTAAGTTTAAAACTGCCAGCAGACTGACATTAAATGATGAACCATATTTTGGAAAATGCTATTGTACACTATGCACAATTCATCTTCTGTCCAAACATGAACTACAAATTGAATTTAAGTGCTAGCAAGTCAATAACATTGTTTTGGGGAACAATCTACAATGATCACTTGCTGTTACTGCAGCAGAGCCACCATCACTGGCATAAAAAAAAATTTAAAAAGAAAAATAAATTTCACATGCTTATGCTAGTGACCTTGGACATGGTCACTTTGACTCCATTGTATCTCAAAAACAAAATCACAAATACTCAATTTTTATCATATTTTTAATTTCCTAATCTCATAAATGTAAAACGGCAAAATTTAATCAAAATCAACAGATCAAATTTTGAGAATGAACTTAATTCTATAAGTCACATAGAAGAGGCATTACTAATGCTCAGCCTCAAATATAATTGATATTGAGATAGTATTGTCCAAATTGGGATATTCCACTGAACTTTTGTCTTTTTCTACTTATATTGCTATTAGTAATATCTTATAAATAAAAGGAAAATTTTGTTTATTTGTGTAGTGTTGTATTTATATAAGGCTGTTAAAAAACTGTTTGTTTGCATTTGTTATGTCATTAAATTTTGACTTTCAATTTTTTTTTTGGAAAATTCATCTTTGAATAACTCTAAAAGCTTATTAAGCAATTAGCAGATGAATCTGCAATATTACTGCCTATAGACTGATCCACCACAAGAAAACACAATATATTTTTGAACATTTTTGAATATTTCTATTGTGTTCTTAACAGCTTTGACAAAAGTTTCAACTTAAATTTAAGCATTCTATTCTACATCGGATTATTTCCATTTTAAAAAATTTTTTCAGTAAATCTTCGTATTTGCCTGATGACGATGACTATATGTTCGTCGAAAGTACTTGCGATTAAAAAATGCACATGTAATGCCGACCTCAGTGTCTTCTCTTTTCATAATATATTTAACTTCATGTTCAGTTATTTCCATTTTGATAATGGTAAATTAATAAAACTAATTATTAAGAACATGTGATCTAACAACGTGCAACTGGCTAAGTGGTATCATTAACATTTAATAAGTGTCCCTTCATCCAAACACTGGTAATTTACTATATCACATCTGAAGTAAAACCAAATAATGCATAAATATTTTGAAAGTATTCTAAAATATCTTAATTAATATTACTTTCCATCTAGTGTACTTTCACTCTTTGAAATATATTTCAACAGTCAATAACTACATCACTTTAAACTGTTTTGTTACAGATTGCTCTACTAAAAATTACTCTTTCATTATTTGAGATTTTTTAACCTTTGCAAATATTTCTATATAATACACTGAAATCAGTCTATAAAAAGACATAAAAATAAAAAATAAAAAAATCAAAGGAAAAAAAAAACAAAATTTGATGATGCTGCAATAGAAGCAATTATTTAATGTATATATTAACCAACTGCATAGTTTTCAAACCTATTTGATGTTTTTGTAAGATAACTAAGGACTAGGCACAGTACATCAGCTAGTTCAAATATTTTCAATAAATTTAATATTTCAAAATCTGGTTTATACTAGTATTAAAGAGCTATCATTTCTTTATATTTTATTAGTATAAAGTTCGTATTTTATTATAAATGAAATAAAATAAATAGATGGTTGTAGAAGGTTATTGGAAAGAATAGAAATTTACAGAACATAGTGGATATTTCTAAAATATTCCAAAAAGAAGTTATATAAGAATGTGTAGAGAGAGATACTTTACAATTAGAATCAGAGTCAAGAAGTGAAATAGTAACTTAGCAATATTGTAAAACATTTACCAAGTTGTTAAATAAAAGTTTTGAACTTAATTCAATAAGAGGAAATACTGCTGATGTAAGCATTTTCATTTTTAGTTCAATCTCATTGATTTTTCTGTGTTCTTAGCAAAAGATGTCCAGTCCAGTAAACTATCAAATTCTTTGTTAAATCACTTTTTCAAAAAACAATTAACTGAAGAGATAAGTTATTTATTTATTAAAACTAAATCTATCAAAATAAATAAATAAAAACAAAATTAAAATCTTTGTGTATTTATTTGCTTACAGCCAAAACTATCAGGTAAGCAAAAAAATTTGTGGTTTTTCCAAGACAAAAATCATAAAAATAAAATAAGAATATTTTATTCTAATAAATCATAATCACCAACACAATTAATAACTTTTTCCAATGAGAAAAGTTCATAAATTTCACTCTTATGAAATTCTTTTGTCTTTAGAAGTAAAATTCTCATTCAACTTTTCTAATTCCTCTTGATTTTAAAATTGTTGATTATGTATATGACTGTTAAGTGACAAGAAAGGGTGAAAACAAGATGAGAGATCTGATCAATATGTGGGCAGGGTAAAATTTCCTAATGAGGGCTATAGAGCTTTTCCCAGTCAATCTTGAAGAGTGAGATTTTGCATTATCTTTAAGAAATGCAATACATTTGTGATTAATCAGTGTTAATTAATTAATTTTGATAAAGCTTCTCATATACATGTTATAGCTGAGCAGAGTAAACTTCCCCAATGATTGTTTGGTTTGAGGATAAGAGGTCATAATGAACAAATACCTGTTATATTCCATCAAATACACAACAAAATCTTCTATTGAAGTGTTAATTTTGATATGGAAGGCACAAGTTCCCTGGAAGGAAGCTGATGATAAAATCACTTAGTGTTAGTACAAGATTCATTTATAATCACGTGTCAGTAGACTGTCCAAAACAGCTTACTCTTATGATAAGAAAGAAGAGATAAATAAATTGAAAATCTCTAGAATTTGGCTATTGCCTGATTAATTTGGCTTTTTATACCATTTTTTGACCAGGCAATCACTTATCATCCCTTCTCTGAATGCTGTGCACATCTTTCTGGAAACTTATACAGCATTTGTCTCAAATTTAAATTCATGAAATAAGCATACTCAAATAACTATTTGAAGCTAACTGTTTTCATATTTGTTGTAAACAATTATTCTATTTTTCACAAAAAAAAAAAAAAAAAAAATATTGGAAAGTTAGTAGAAAGTATTAATAAACCTAAAGCTTTCTCATTAGCTATAGCTCATGTGCTATATTTAGCCATATCCACAATCAAATTTTTGCAAGAGAATACCATTGATACATTCTCTTTGTAAAGTCAAGGATATGATGGAGCAGCTGCCAAAAGTGGGAAAATGCATGGAGCTTGAGCTTACATTCAAGTAGACCATCCTCTAGTTGTATGTTCATTATAGAGAGAAGGATCCTACCTTTCTCTACTATCTATCTCCTCTCCCTCCTTCTTCCCCTCCATTTTCCCTTACCTTCTTTTCCACTGGCTAAACACCTCATGTATGGCTGAAGTCTCTCTTGTATGTATGTATGTTCATTGTGCCTTAATCTTTCCGTAAGCTAGCAAGCAGATTGCAGCCATCAGAAATGCTTGGAAACCACTGAATCTTTATATAACTTTTCAAAATTGAAAAATTCCCAGAAACAAGGCACTCAAAATTGAAAAAATACTGCTCAATCAGATGAATTAAGGGTCCATTTACACACAACAGTGACATGACCATGCAGTGTCTGCTCAGTGCAGTGACTTTTTGCCAGTGGGAAATCATTGACCTAGTTTTAAACCACCCTATCCAGACTCATCCATCACAGTGCTGTGCAGTGACATGACCGTACTGTGAAAGTACATTTGACCAGAATGATATTTTCACTGACAGTAAATTTTGTTTTCCAATGGATGGTGAACATTTAACTGAAATTGTGCATCAACACCCTGTTCTATTTTATTTATCTCATTCAAAATACACAGACATTGGGTACGAAATGAATATTTCTCTGTTTTGTTTAATAAAATATGAAATGCATGTTGGAACATTCGAAAATATTCAAAATATAGATTTATCATCTATTAATTTTTTATAAAAAGTATGAAACTCCCATTCTGTTTATCTTTTTTGTCCATGCTTGATGTACCCACTTGCGGAGCTTTCTTGATTGCATTTCTTTTTTGTCTTCATCCAAACATATAGCTATCATAGCCAATTCATCCTCAGAAAAGTCCATGACCACTCACCAACAGCACGGTCACATCACTGTTGTGTGTAAATACTCATCACTGTGCCATGCCGAACGTCACTGTTACGAAACAGTCACTGTTGTGTGTAAATGGACCCTAAATGACACCAATCTGTGTTAATTTATTGTTTTTAAAGATATAACAGAAACCTTAGAAAAAATTTCCAGTTGCAAAATACAAAAGTGGCAGATTAAGCTCTTCAACTAATAAATATTAAAAGTTATCTCATCTGAATTTGCTGCCATATCCTTTTGGCTAATTATGCCCATCTTAACACCTCTGACACAAGGAGACAAAAAGACATACTCAGATCTTCTGAGTCTCTCTCTTTGGCAAAAAGACCCACACCTGATTGAAGCTGTGGTCCTTGCATAAAATTCCATAAAAAAAGTAAAAAACATGAGGGAGTCATCCAATGAAGTGTTCTACAATACATGTGAGAAAGTAAAATCTTTTATGAAGGATCACAACATTTCTCTCTGTGTTCCAAGACTAAGTAAGCAGTAGTAATGTCAAAAAAATATCAAAGTTGAGTTGTCAGATTATTATTACCATGTGACGGTATTTATACTATTTTTAGATGAACTTAACAGCCATGTTGAAACTAGAGTAATTCAAAGCATGATGAAATTTTTGGCAGTTCTGACTGTCTGTTATCTCAAAGACGGACTAACTTTAATAAAGCCAACTATCAGATCCTATACAAAATTTGAGTCATCCTCTTGAATGCATCAGTGAAGACAAAATTCATAGCAGAAATGATAATGTGACAAAGAAGATTCAGAGATTGTAATGGAAAGAAAGGAGACCTCATTTTTCAAGCATTGGTCTTTTCAGAAGAAAATGGAATGTTCCTAGTGTAAGGAAGGTTTTGAAGTCCAAATCATTTTGTTTGTCACTACAGTGACAGCAGAAAAATCAATCTCCAGCCCTTGCTGACTAAAAACATATCTTAGAAATTCCTTTTTAGAAAAACAATTAAATGGCCTTGCTGTGTTAAACATCCAAAGAGATGTTAATGTCTCTAGTAAGGAGGTTGTGAATGAATTTGCCAATTCATGCAGAAATGTTACTACGTTAATAACTTTTTATTTACAGTATTTTATACCTGTGCAGTTTCTCCTTAGCCTATTATATTGTACTTTTTATACCTATAAAAATTGTAAAAAATTAATGAACTATGTTATGAAAAAAGACTCTTATTTACTGCAGGAAAAAGTTTGTAATCAACTGTGTTGGCTATTTTTGTGTCAGTGTCTGGAATGAAAGTACAGTGGAAGAAAACTAGATTCAAAGTACAGTAGAGTCCTACAAACTCAACTTAATGTGAATTCAAAAGGTAATGAATTACTGAAAATGATGAATTTTATGGATAGCAATAATGCTGGTCTAAACAATGGAATTTTCATAAAGATATTATATATACAGGTACATAATCATATACTGTACATATGAACTAAATACCAATAGTGACTATTTCCAGTGTAAAGTAAATGTTACATAACTTGTAATCTTACAATGTATAACTATATCACACCACCCCAACTGTGCACTACAGTATTGGGGATGTACTGTATAATGTACTGTACATACTGTAAATAAAAATTGAGATTGAATGACTATTTTTATTGCAGTTAAATTTTAATTTTAAAAATATTGGCTATTCAATGGCTACTTTTGAGTTAGTGATGTTTGCATCATGGCATTTTGCAGTTGCACCTTGGAAAAAGAGTATATGCTTTGTTAATGTGTAGAATTATGCTATTATCAAGTGTTGTAATAACTTACTTGATCTTAGTGTTGATGTAAAAATTAGATTATCTGTATTTTTATTTATTTATTTAATTTGAACAACATGACACATTTTATGGAATTTCAAGTTATTGGGAGTAAAGTTTTCGTGACTATTGTATTTTGAAACAGACCTTGACAAATTCTTTGAACTTTTGTTATTATTCTATATTTTAATTAATGATAACTTTATACTTAAAAATTATTTGAATACAGCAGGTAAAAATATATCATCCTGAATTTAGAGCACTATCAGCAACAATAGTGACAGCTGATTTATAGGAAAGCTAGAATAAGGATAAGGAAAAGATAAGGAAGGATAAGCTAGGATAAGGAAAAACAAAAATTGTGCAATCAGTTCTCATTAAAGAAAAATAGGTGAAAGACATGAAACAACATTGAAAATTTCAAAATTCTAAACTCCACAGGCAAATACGAAACATGCATGCTTAAATAAAGAAGTATTGAATGATGGTTGTTTGCACCTAAAAATTTTAACATTTTGTATTGACATTTCCCCAATTCTTGAACCTCGTTAGAGTAAAACAAAGTTGTATGAACACCATGTTGTATGGGAGATTCCCCAATTCTCAAACCATCTTAAAGCAAAACCATATCATAGAAATGCTGTGCTGTACAAGGGAGACATGTATATTCTCACAGGCTTAAATTCAAATTTTAATCTTCATCTTCCCAAATTACATTAATTATTTTTGCTTAATGTTGACAACAACAACAATGTGAAGAATTTCTTCTCATTGTTTTATATTGTCCACTACTCATACATGAATTATTTTATGCTAAAATTTAAGAAAAAAACAAGCCACTAATTGTTCTGTCAACAGCTAGTATTTAACAAATTGCTTTATCATTTGAGAATGCAAAGTACCAAGTTTTCCTCAGATCAAGTAAGTGATTCAAAAAACCTATTTGTTTAAGTTTAGAGATATTATTGTATACAGGTTAACCATACTCGTTTATAGGCACTGGTATATTACACAATAAACTCCCAACAACCTTTAAATGACCAGTAAAATATTTAAATGTACTACAAATGTACTACTTGATTCCATTAAGGGACCATAGATTTCAAAGGGACCTTGTATATATTGGCTCTATGATACGTTCTAGATAAGCGTTTATGCAAACATAGGTATGACATTGAACGTAACAGAGGCACCACTGCCTTATCAAATTATGCTTCAACCCCGAGCATAAGAGCTGACCTGCATAACGCGCAAATAATTAAACTATCACACTGAAGAGAACATATATGTTCGCTAGAAACTCTTGAATTATACAAAGCTGGGTTACACAAAAACTGCATCAACTCCAAGAATGTGATTAATATTTCTAATGCTTAGAAGCTCTATTATGAATGCGAAGACCCCATTTAATCCAGATCTCCCTATTTTTTGTGTGTGTGTAAAAAATATATATTGATATATTATTTCATTTGTATACACTATATTTGGTACGCATGCGAGTATGAACTGTTCATACGTTCTAAGAAAAGTTTAAATCTTCAAGCACAACTGTTATTTGAATCTCGGAACTTTTAACCTGAATAAGACTGGAAATAACGGTCAAAAACATTTGTAGTACATTTAAATATTTTACTGGTCATTTAAATGTTGTTGGGAGTTTATTAGAGATATTAACTAAAGCAGAAACATTTTTAAAATGTTTTGCTTTGGAAAATATATTTGTTTATTTAATTATCAAAATAACTTTCAATATACAAAATTATTATTTACAATGCGAAAATAGTAAAAAAAAAAAAAAAAACTGTATTGATAGTCTACTGAACTGAATTGATCTGATTAAACAGACACATTCATAACGAAATAACAGCTACCATAAGTGATATTTTAGGCAAAAATAGTATTAGAATTGTCAAACTAGTACAAAACAGATAAACCTACATTAGGCAGTGATAAAATACAATCATTATTTTAATCCTAGTCAATATAAGCATCATAACCAGGAATTTCAATTGTTAAATTTAGCAGAAACTTTTTAAATCAGTTTTTGAAACTGGACATTACATAACAACATGATTACTACTTCAAATAAATTTACTTATATACCAGATTTAAACTAGCTTTTCTAGGTGATGCTGGTTCAAGTCTAATTCAAAAAGTTTAATAATTTTTTTCTGAATAATTTTCTATGAAATGATTAATACTATAAATATAATAAACAGCCTAACATTTGTTATAATTTATATTCATCAGTTTAACAATTTATGAATTTATTATGGATTGTTTTAATGAACCAAAAATTTTATCCATTTTCATAATGCAAGATTTGCCAAATAATTACAAAAAATATGCACTAGTCAAAAGCATGATATTCATTACATTTTTGCAAAGATCTTACTTAATATTTCAATATAAAGAATTATTCTTATAAACATCACGAAACCAAATATGAAATTTATCTGACAATCTAACAAGAAAACAATATAGGTCATATATTACTTAGTACACAAAACCAGATATTTAAATATGGTTTATTTTTATTTACAATACTGACCTAATGTAAAATGATATAAAATTCTGCAATTTATTTATGAGAAACTGTCTCAATTTCTTAGAACATACCAAAATTTCTGTTAAGATTAAAGTAATTCTAACAAATTAATAAACATACATTAGATTGAATTCCGGTGATATAAATTAAACAATTTTGAAGATAAACTCACCGAAATTATAAAAAAAATGAAAAACATTAATTTCTTTTAATAATTTATATAATAATCAATTAATACAGCGTAAAACCAAATTTTAATCCCATTAAACGAGTAAAGATTATTAACGAACACGTTTTCTCAGCCGAGAAAGCCTTGAGAGAATAATCAGCTAAGAAATAATAAGGAAGATCCTAGACAAATAATGAAATTTAAACCAAATTAATTCTCTAAAACTTCTCTTCAAAGAAACAATTCAAAAAATACACATAATTCACCTTTTAGTGACTCACAACAAATTAAAAATCATAAAAAAAAAATAAAAATAGAAATTATAATAAAAATAAAATAATTTTAATTTAATTTAAAAACAAAAAAAACAAAATATTTAATAACTTATTCAAGAAAATATTCTTACTTAATAATTAAATTTCATAATGACTAATCAAGAATTTCATCAGTAAAATTAGAAAATTATGTGAAGACAGAGTATAAAATTTCAAGTGTATGAGAAATAATTTATAATAAAAGAAATAAATAATCAATTTCACCACGTGTTACATGCTTAATGAATTATAATAAAATTTCAATAAACTATATTTAATTGAATATTAAGATAAGAAGATTCGCTTTTATTATGCTTAATGGTAATAATTGTCAATCAATCCATGTGTAGTGTTAAATGAATAAATACGGATAAACCAATCGGTTAGAAACTGGTTAAACTTATGAAATCGGAAGAGATTTTAATTATTTACCGCGTCGGATGTTTTCTCGTTCACTTGTTCGTTTTCTGATCCTTCAGATAATTCTTCGGAATCGTCTGTTGTCCGAGCACATCTTCTCCGTCTTCTTTCCGCCATTGTGTTACACTACCCACGTGCAGTCTGCCAACCTAAACGACCTTCACGCGATTAAATTTTACGAAATTTAATGTCATTAATAACAATATTTTAATTCTTATATTAATATTAATATTAGTAAATTATGTACTAATTTAATTATAATTTTAAGAATTTAATCGATAAATATAAATATTTCGCGCCTATTTAAAGTTATTCGTTTGAATGCAGACCGTTATTGAAACGAGTTACTTCATGCGCGACTTACTAGAAAAATTACTGATGCATATATAACTTTTATATATATATATATATATATATAACCCATTGAACGGGTTATATATATATATATATATATAACCCGTTCATCTGTCCGCATAACGGTATGCTAAAAACGTGCACTAGAGGCGCCCTCGCGATGATTTTAAATTAACGATAAATTATTTTTATTTGTAATAGGAATTTATTATTGATATGAATTTATTATTTATACCACGGAATGGTATAAATAATTATTATATGCCT